>NW_027308432.1:0-40000 GCF_047496885.1 Scyliorhinus torazame
CAGCTGGAGGAGTGAGTGTGAAAATCAGCTGGAGGAGGAAGAGTGAAAATCAGCTGGTGGAGGAGCGAGGGAGTGAGTGTGAAAATCAGCTGGAGGAGGAGCGAGGGAGTGAGTGTGAAAATCAGCTGGAGGAGTGAGGGAGTGAGTGTGAAAATCAGCTGGAGGATGAGCGAGGGAGTGAGTGTGAAAATGAGCTGGAGGAGGAGTGAGGGAGTGAGTGTGAAAATCACCTGGAGGAGGAGCGAGGGAGTGAGTGTGAAAATCAGCTGGAGGGGGAACGCGGGAGTGAGTGTGAAAATCAGCTGGAGGGGTGAGTGAAAAACAGCTGGAGGAGTGAGTGTGAAAATCAGCTGGAGGAGGAGCGAGGGAGTGAGTGAAAATCAGCTGGATGAGTGAGTGTGAAAATCAGCTGGAGGAGAAAGAGTGAAAATCAGCTGGTGGAGGAGCGAGGGAGTGAGTGTGAAAATCAGCTGGAGGAGTGAGGGAGTGAGTGTGAAAATCAGCTGGAGGAGGAGCGAGTGAGTGTGAAAATTAGCTGCAGGAGGAGTGAGGGAGTGAGTGTGAAAATCAGCTGGTGGAGTGAGGGAGTGAGTGTGAAATCAGCTGGAGGAGGATCGAGGGAGTGAGTGTGAAAATCAGCTGGAGGAGTGAGTGTGAAAATCAGCTGGAGGAGGAGCGAGGGAGTGAGTGTGAATATCAGCTGGAGGAGGGAGTGTGAAAATCAGCTGGAGGAGGAAGGGTGAAAATCAGCTGGTGGAGGAGCGAGGGAGTGAGTGAAAATGAGCTGGAGGAGTGAGGGAGTGTGAAAATCAGCTGGAGGTGGAGCGAGGGAGTGAGTGTGAAAACTAGCTGGAGGAGGAGTGAGGGAGTGTGAAAATCAGCTGGAGGAGTGAGGGAGTGAGTGTGAAAATCAGCTGGAGGGGTGAGTGTGAAAATCAGCTGGAGGAGTGAGTGTGAAAATCAGCTGGAGGAGGAGCGAGGGAGTGAGTGTGAAAATCAGCTGGAGGAGTGAGGGTGAAAATCAGCTGGAGGAGAAAGAGTGAAAATCAGCTGGTGGAGGAGCGAGGGAGCGAGTGTGAAAATCAGCTGGAGGAGTGAGGGAGTGAGTGTGAAAATCAGCTGGAGGAGGAGCGATGGAGTGAGTGTGAAGATCAGCTGGAGAAGGAGCGAGGGAGTGAGTGTGAAAATTAGCTGGAGGAGGAGTGAGGGAGTGAGTGTGAAAATCAGCTGGAGGAGTGAGGGAGTGAGTGAAAGTCAGCTGGAGGAGGAGCGAGGGAGTGAGTGAAAATCAGCTGGAGGAGTGAGTGTGAAAATCAGCTGGAGGAGGAGCGAGGGAGTGAGTGTGAAAATCAGCTGGAGGAGTGAGGGAGTGAGTGTGAAAATCAGCTGGAGGATGAGCGAGGGAGTGAGTGTGAAAATGAGCTGGAGGAAGAGTGAGGGAGTGAGTGTGAAAATCAGCTGGATGAGTGAGGGAGTGAGTGTGAAAATCAGCTGGAGGAGGAGCGAGGGAATGAGTATGAAAATCAGCTGGAGGAGGAGCGAGGGAGTGAGTGAAAATCAGCTGGAGGAGGAGCGAGGGAGTGAGTGTGAAAATCAGTTGGAGGAGGAGTGAGGGAGTGAGTAAAAATCAGCTGGAGGAGGAGCGAGGGAGTGAGTGTAAAAATCAGCTGGAGGAGGAGTGAGAGAGTGAGTGTGAAAATCAGCTGGAGGAGGAGCGAGGGAGTGAGTGTGAAAATCAGCTGGAGGAGGGAGCGAGTGTGAAAATCAGCTGGAGGAGGAGCGAGGGAGTGAGTGAAAATCAGCTGGAGGAGAAGTGAGGGAGTGAGTGAAAATCAGCTGGAGGAGGAGCGAGGGAGTGAGTGTGAAAATCAGCTGGGGGAGGAGCGAGTGTGAAAATCAGCTGGAGGAGGAGTGAGGGAGAGAGTGTGAAAATCAGCTGGAGGAGGAGTGAGGGAGTGAGTGTGAAAATCAGCTGGAGGAGGAGCGAGGGGGTGAGTGTGAAAATCAGCTGGAGGAGGAGTGAGGGAGTGAGTGTGAAAATCAGAAGGAGGAGGAGCTAGGGAGTGAGTGTGAAAATCAGCTGGAGGAGTGAGGGAGTGAGTGTGAAAATCAGCTGGAGGAGGAGCGAGGGAGCGAGTGAGTGTGAAAATTAGCTGGAGGAGGAGTGAGGGAGTGAGTGTGAAAATCAGCTGCAGGAGTGAGGGAGGGAGTGTGAAAATCAGCTGGAGGAGGAGTGAGGGAGTGAGTGTGAAAATCAGCTGGAGGAGGAGCGAGGGAGTGAGTGTGAAAATCAGCTGGAGGAGGAGTGAGGAAGTGAGTGTGAAAATTAGCTGGAGGAGGGAGCGAGTGTGAAAATCAGCTGGAGGAGGAGCGAGGGAGTGAGTGAAAATCAGCTGGAGGAGAAGTGAGGGAGTGAGTGAAAATCAGCTGGAGGAGGAGCGAGGGAGTGAGTGTGAAAATCAGCTGGGGGAGGAGCGAGTGTGAAAATCAGCTGGAGGAGGAGTGAGGGAGTGAGTGTGAAAATCAGCTGGAGGAGGAGTGAGGGAGTGAGTGTGAAAATCAGCTGGAGGAGGAGCGAGGGGGTGAGTGTGAAAATCAGCTGGAGGAGGAGTGAGGGAGTGAGTGTGAAAATCAGAAGGAGGAGGAGCTAGGGAGTGAGTGTGAAAATCAGCTGGAGGAGTGAGGGAGTGAGTGTGAAAATCAGCTGGAGGAGGAGCGAGGGAGCGAGTGAGTGTGAAAATTAGCTGGAGGAGGAGTGAGGGAGTGAGTGTGAAAATCAGCTGCAGGAGTGAGGGAGGGAGTGTGAAAATCAGCTGGAGGAGGAGTGAGGGAGTGAGTGTGAAAATCAGCTGGAGGAGGAGCGAGGGAGTGAGTGTGAAAATCAGCTGGAGGAGGAGTGAGGAAGTGAGTGTGAAAATTAGCTGGAGGAGGAGTGAGGGAGTGTGTGTGAAAATCAGCTGGAGGAGTGAGGGAGTGAGTGTGAAAATCAGCTGGAGGAGGAGCGAGGGAGTGAGTGTGAAAATTAGCTGAAGGAGGAGTGAGGGAGTGAGTGTGAAAATCAGCTGGAGGAGGGAGTGAGTGAAAATCAGCTGGAGGAGGAGTGAGGGAGTGAGTGTGAAAATCAGCTCGAGGAGGAGCGAGGGAGTGAGTGTGAAAATCAGCTGGAGGAGGAGTGAGGGAGTGAGTGTGAATCAGCTGGAGGAGGAGTGAGGGAGTGAGTGAGAATCAGCTGGAGGAGGAGCGAGGGAGTGAGTGTGAAAATCAGCTGGGGGAGGAGCAAGTGTGAAAATCAGCTGGAGGAGGAGTGAGGGAGTGAGTGTGAAAATCAGCTGGAGGAGGAGCGAGGGAGTGAGTGTGAAAATCAGCTGGAGGAGGAGCGAGGGTGAAAATCAGCTGGAGGAGGAGTGAGGGAGTGAGTGTGAAAATCAGCTGGAGGAGGAGCAAGGGAGTGAGTGTGAAAATCAGCTGGAGGAGGAGTGAGGGAGTGAGAGTGAAAATTAGCTGTAGGAGGAGTGAGGGAGTGAGTGTGAAAATCAGCTGGCGGAGTGAGGGAGTGAGGGTGAAAATCAGCTGGAGGAGGAGTGAGGGAGTGAGTGTCAAAATCAGCTGGAGGAGGAGTGAGGGAGTGAGTGAAAATTAGCTGAAGGAGGAGGGAGGGAGTGAGTGTGAAAATCAGCTGGAGGAGGGAGCAAGTGTGAAAATCAGCTGGAGGAGGAGCGAGGGAGTGAGTGTGAAAATTATCTGGAGGAGGAGCGAGGGAGTGAGTGTGAAAATTAGGTGGAGGAGGAGTGAGGGAGTGAGTGTGAAAATCAGCTGGAGGAGTGAGGGAGTGAGTGAAAATCAGCTGGAGGAGGAGTGAGGGAGTGAGTGTGAAAATCAGCTGGAGGAGGAGCGAGGGAGTGAATGTGAAAATTAGCTGGAGGGGGAGTGAGGGAGTGAGTGTGAAAATCAGCTGGAGGAGTGAGGGAGTGAGTGTGAAAATCAGCTGGAGGAGGACGAGGGAGCGAGTGAGTGTGAAAATTAGCTGGAGGAGGAGTGAGGGAGTGAGTGTGAAAATCAGCTGGTGGAGTGAGGGAGTGAGTGTGAAAATCAGCTGGAGGAGGAGCGAGGGAGTGTGAAAATCAGCTGGAGGAGGAAGAGTGAAAATCAGCTGGTGGAGGAGCGAGGGAGTGAGTGTGAAAATCAGCTGGAGGAGTGAGGGAGTGAGTGTGAAAATCAGCTGGAGGAGGAGCGAGGGAGTGAGTGTGAAAATCAGCTGGAAGAGTGAGTGTGAAAATCAGCTGGAGGAGGAAGAGTGAAAATCAGCTGGTGGAGGAGCGAGGGAGTGAGTGTGAAAATCAGCTGGAGGAGTGAGGGAGTGAGTGTGAAAATCAGCTGGAGGAGGAGCGAGGGAGTGAGTGTGAAAATCAGCTGGAGGAGGAGTGAGAGAGTGAGTGTGAAAATCAGCTGGAGGAGGAGTGAGGGAGAGTGTGAAAATCAGCTGTAGGAGGAGCGAGGGAGTGAGTGTGAAAATTAGCTGGAGGAGGAGTGAGGGAGTGAGTGAAAATCAGCTGGAGGAGTGAGGGAGTGAGTGTGAAAATCAGCTGGAGGAGGAGTGAGGGAGGGAGTGTGAAAATCAGCTGGAGGAGGAGCGAGGGAATGAGTGTGAAAATTAGCTGGAGGAGTGAGGGAGTGAGTGAAATTCATCTGGAGGAGTGAGGGAGTGAGTGTGAAAATCAGCTGGAGGAGGACCGAGGGAGCGAGTGAGTGTGAAAATTAGCTGGAGGAGTGAGGGAGCGAGTGAAAATCAGCTGGAGGAGGAGCGAGGGAGTGAGTGTGAAAATCAGCTGGAGGAGTGAGTGTGAAAATCAGCTGGAGGAGGAAGAGTGAAAATCAGCTGGTGGAGGAGCGAGGGAGTGAGTGTGAAAATCAGCTGGAGGAGTGAGGGAGTGAGTGTGAAAATCAGCTGGACGAGGAGCGAGGGAGTGAGTGTGAAAATTAGCTGGAGGAGGAGTGAGGGAGTGAGTGTGAAAATCAGCTGGAGGAGTGAGGGCGTGAGTGTGAAAATCAGATGGAGGAGGAGCGAGGGAGTGAGTGTGAAAATCAGCTGGAGGAGTGAGTGTGAAAATCAGCTGGAGGAGTGAGGGAGTGAGTGAAAATCAGCTGGAGGAGGAGTGAGGGAGTGAGTGTGAAAACTAGCTGGAGGAGGAGTGAGCGAGTGTGAAAATCAGCTGGAGGAGCGAGGGAGTGAGTGAAAATTAGCTGAAGGAGGCGGGAGGGAGTGAGTGTGAAAATCAGCTGGAGGAGGAGCGAGGGAGTGAGTGTGAAAATTAGGTGGAGGAGGAGTGAGGGAGTGAGTGAAAATCAGCTGGAGGTGTGAGGGAGTGAGTGTGAAAATCAGCTGGAGGAGGAGTGAGGGAGTGAGTGTGAAAATCAGCTGGAGGAGGAGTGAGGGAGTGAGTGTGAAAATTAGCTGGAGGAGGAGTGAGGGAGTGAGTGTGAAAATCAGCTGGAGGAGTGAGGGAGTGAGTGTGAAAATCAGCTGGAGGAAGAGCGAGGGAGAGAGTGAGTGTGAAAATTAGCTGGAGGAGGAGTGAGGGAGTGAGTGTGAAAATCAGCTGGTGGAGTGAGGGAGTGAGTGTGAAAATCAGCTGGAGGAGGAGCGAGGGAGTGTGTGAAAATCAGCTGGAGGAGGAAGAGTGAAAATCAGCTGGTGGAGGAGCGAGGGAGTGAGTGTGAAAATCAGCTGGAGGAGTGAGGGAGTGAGTGTGAAAATCAGCTGGAGGAGGAGCGAGGGAGTGAGTGTGAAAATCAGCTGGAGGAGGAGTGAGAGAGTGAGTGTGAAAATCAGCTGGAGGAGGAGTGAGGGAGAGTGTGAAAATCAGCTGTAGGAGGAGCGAGGGAGTGAGTGTGAAAATTAGCTGGTGGAGGAGTGAGGGAGTGAGTGAAAATCAGCTGGAGGAGTGAGGGAGTGAGTGTGAAAATCAGCTGGAGGAGGAGCGAGGGAGCGAGTGAGTGTGAAAATTAGCTGGAGGAGTGAGGGAGTGAGTGTGAAAATCAGCTGGAGGAGTGAGGGAGTGAGTGTGAAAATCAGCTGGATGAGGAGCGAGGGAGTGAGTGTGAAAATTAGCTGGAGGAGGAGTGAGGGAGTGAGTGTGAAAATCATCTGGAGGAGTGAGGGCGTGAGTGTGAAAATCAGCTGGAGGAGGAGCGAGGGAGTGAGTGTGAAAATCAGCTGGAGGAGGAGTGAGCGAGTGTGAAAATCAGCTGGAGGAGTGAGGGAGTGAGTGTGAAAATCAGCTGGAGGAGTTAGTGTGAAAATCAGCTGGAGGAGGAAGAGTGAGAATCAGCTGGTGGAGGAGCGAGGGAGTGTGAAAATCAGCTGGAGGAGTGAGGGAGTGAGTGTGAAAATCAGCTGGAGGAGAAGCGAGGGAGTGAGTGTGAAAATCAGCTGGAGGAGTGAGTGTGAAAATCAGCTGGAGGAGGAAGAGTGAGAATCAGCTGGTGGAGGAGCGAGGGAGTGTGAAAATCAGCTGGAGGAGTGAGGGAGTGAGTGTGAAAATCAGCTGGCGGAGGAGCGAGGCAGTGAGTGTGAAAATCAGCTGGAGGAGTGAGGGAGTGAGTGTGAAAATCAGCTGGAGGAGCGAGTGTGAAAATCAGCTGGAGGAGGAGCGAGGGAGTGAGTGAAAATCAGCTGGAGGAGGAGCAAGGGAGTGAGTGTGAAAATCAGCTGGAGGAGGAGTGAGGGAGTGAGAGTGAAAATTAGCTGTAGGAGGAGTGAGGGAGTGAGTGTGAAAATCAGCTGGCGGAGTGAGGGAGTGAGGGTGAAAATCAGCTGGAGGAGGAGTGAGGGAGTGAGTGTCAAAATCAGCTGGAGGAGGAGTGAGGGAGTGAGTGAAAATTAGCTGAAGGAGGAGGGAGGGAGTGAGTGTGAAAATCAGCTGGAGGAGGGAGCAAGTGTGAAAATCAGCTGGAGGAGGAGCGAGGGAGTGAGTGTGAAAATTATCTGGAGGAGGAGCGAGGGAGTGAGTGTGAAAATTAGGTGGAGGAGGAGTGAGGGAGTGAGTGTGAAAATCAGCTGGAGGAGTGAGGGAGTGAGTGAAAATCAGCTGGAGGAGGAGTGAGGGAGTGAGTGTGAAAATCAGCTGGAGGAGGAGCGAGGGAGTGAATGTGAAAATTAGCTGGAGGGGGAGTGAGGGAGTGAGTGTGAAAATCAGCTGGAGGAGTGAGGGAGTGAGTGTGAAAATCAGCTGGAGGAGGACGAGGGAGCGAGTGAGTGTGAAAATTAGCTGGAGGAGGAGTGAGGGAGTGAGTGTGAAAATCAGCTGGTGGAGTGAGGGAGTGAGTGTGAAAATCAGCTGGAGGAGGAGCGAGGGAGTGTGAAAATCAGCTGGAGGAGGAAGAGTGAAAATCAGCTGGTGGAGGAGCGAGGGAGTGAGTGTGAAAATCAGCTGGAGGAGTGAGGGAGTGAGTGTGAAAATCAGCTGGAGGAGGAGCGAGGGAGTGAGTGTGAAAATCAGCTGGAAGAGTGAGTGTGAAAATCAGCTGGAGGAGGAAGAGTGAAAATCAGCTGGTGGAGGAGCGAGGGAGTGAGTGTGAAAATCAGCTGGAGGAGTGAGGGAGTGAGTGTGAAAATCAGCTGGAGGAGGAGCGAGGGAGTGAGTGTGAAAATCAGCTGGAGGAGGAGTGAGAGAGTGAGTGTGAAAATCAGCTGGAGGAGGAGTGAGGGAGAGTGTGAAAATCAGCTGTAGGAGGAGCGAGGGAGTGAGTGTGAAAATTAGCTGGAGGAGGAGTGAGGGAGTGAGTGAAAATCAGCTGGAGGAGTGAGGGAGTGAGTGTGAAAATCAGCTGGAGGAGGAGTGAGGGAGGGAGTGTGAAAATCAGCTGGAGGAGGAGCGAGGGAATGAGTGTGAAAATTAGCTGGAGGAGTGAGGGAGTGAGTGAAATTCATCTGGAGGAGTGAGGGAGTGAGTGTGAAAATCAGCTGGAGGAGGACCGAGGGAGCGAGTGAGTGTGAAAATTAGCTGGAGGAGTGAGGGAGCGAGTGAAAATCAGCTGGAGGAGGAGCGAGGGAGTGAGTGTGAAAATCAGCTGGAGGAGTGAGTGTGAAAATCAGCTGGAGGAGGAAGAGTGAAAATCAGCTGGTGGAGGAGCGAGGGAGTGAGTGTGAAAATCAGCTGGAGGAGTGAGGGAGTGAGTGTGAAAATCAGCTGGACGAGGAGCGAGGGAGTGAGTGTGAAAATTAGCTGGAGGAGGAGTGAGGGAGTGAGTGTGAAAATCAGCTGGAGGAGTGAGGGCGTGAGTGTGAAAATCAGATGGAGGAGGAGCGAGGGAGTGAGTGTGAAAATCAGCTGGAGGAGTGAGTGTGAAAATCAGCTGGAGGAGTGAGGGAGTGAGTGAAAATCAGCTGGAGGAGGAGTGAGGGAGTGAGTGTGAAAACTAGCTGGAGGAGGAGTGAGCGAGTGTGAAAATCAGCTGGAGGAGCGAGGGAGTGAGTGAAAATTAGCTGAAGGAGGCGGGAGGGAGTGAGTGTGAAAATCAGCTGGAGGAGGAGCGAGGGAGTGAGTGTGAAAATTAGGTGGAGGAGGAGTGAGGGAGTGAGTGAAAATCAGCTGGAGGTGTGAGGGAGTGAGTGTGAAAATCAGCTGGAGGAGGAGTGAGGGAGTGAGTGTGAAAATCAGCTGGAGGAGGAGTGAGGGAGTGAGTGTGAAAATTAGCTGGAGGAGGAGTGAGGGAGTGAGTGTGAAAATCAGCTGGAGGAGTGAGGGAGTGAGTGTGAAAATCAGCTGGAGGAAGAGCGAGGGAGAGAGTGAGTGTGAAAATTAGCTGGAGGAGGAGTGAGGGAGTGAGTGTGAAAATCAGCTGGTGGAGTGAGGGAGTGAGTGTGAAAATCAGCTGGAGGAGGAGCGAGGGAGTGTGTGAAAATCAGCTGGAGGAGGAAGAGTGAAAATCAGCTGGTGGAGGAGCGAGGGAGTGAGTGTGAAAATCAGCTGGAGGAGTGAGGGAGTGAGTGTGAAAATCAGCTGGAGGAGGAGCGAGGGAGTGAGTGTGAAAATCAGCTGGAGGAGGAGTGAGAGAGTGAGTGTGAAAATCAGCTGGAGGAGGAGTGAGGGAGAGTGTGAAAATCAGCTGTAGGAGGAGCGAGGGAGTGAGTGTGAAAATTAGCTGGTGGAGGAGTGAGGGAGTGAGTGAAAATCAGCTGGAGGAGTGAGGGAGTGAGTGTGAAAATCAGCTGGAGGAGGAGCGAGGGAGCGAGTGAGTGTGAAAATTAGCTGGAGGAGTGAGGGAGTGAGTGTGAAAATCAGCTGGAGGAGTGAGGGAGTGAGTGTGAAAATCAGCTGGATGAGGAGCGAGGGAGTGAGTGTGAAAATTAGCTGGAGGAGGAGTGAGGGAGTGAGTGTGAAAATCATCTGGAGGAGTGAGGGCGTGAGTGTGAAAATCAGCTGGAGGAGGAGCGAGGGAGTGAGTGTGAAAATCAGCTGGAGGAGGAGTGAGCGAGTGTGAAAATCAGCTGGAGGAGTGAGGGAGTGAGTGTGAAAATCAGCTGGAGGAGTTAGTGTGAAAATCAGCTGGAGGAGGAAGAGTGAGAATCAGCTGGTGGAGGAGCGAGGGAGTGTGAAAATCAGCTGGAGGAGTGAGGGAGTGAGTGTGAAAATCAGCTGGAGGAGAAGCGAGGGAGTGAGTGTGAAAATCAGCTGGAGGAGTGAGTGTGAAAATCAGCTGGAGGAGGAAGAGTGAGAATCAGCTGGTGGAGGAGCGAGGGAGTGTGAAAATCAGCTGGAGGAGTGAGGGAGTGAGTGTGAAAATCAGCTGGCGGAGGAGCGAGGCAGTGAGTGTGAAAATCAGCTGGAGGAGTGAGGGAGTGAGTGTGAAAATCAGCTGGAGGAGCGAGTGTGAAAATCAGCTGGAGGAGGAGCGAGGGAGTGAGTGAAAATCAGCTGGAGGAGTGAGTGTGAAAATCAGCTGGAGGAGGAAGTGTGAAAATCAGCTGGTGGAGGAGCGAGGGAGTGAGTGTGAAAATTAGCTGGAGGAGGAGTGAGGGAGTGAGTGAAAATCAGCTGGAGGAGTGAGGGAGTGAGTGTGAAAATCAACTGGAGGAGCGAGTGTGAAAATCAGCTGGAGGAGGAGCGAGGGAGTGAGTGTGAAAATCAGCTGGAGGAGGAAGGGTGAAAATCAGCTGGTGGAGGAGCGAGGGAGTGAGTGTGAAAATCAGCTGGAGGAGTGAGGGAGTGAGTGTGAAAATCAGCTGGAGGAGGAGCGAGGGAGTGAGTGTGAAAATTAGCTGAAGGAGGAGTGAGTGTGAAAATCAGCTGGAGGAGGAAGAGTGAAAATCAGCTGGAGGAGGAGCGAGGGAGTGAGTGTGAAAACTAGCTGGAGGAGGAGTGAGGGAGTGAAAATCAGCTGGAGGAGTGAGGGAGTGAGTGTGAAAATCAGCTGGAGGAGGAGCGAGGGAGTGAGTGTGAAAATTAGCTGAAGGAGGAGTGAGGGAGCGAGTGTGAAAATCAGCTGGAGGAGGAGCGAGGGAGTGAGTGTGAAAATTAGCTGAAGGAGGAGTGAGTGTGAAAATCAGCTGGAGGAGGAAGAGTGAAAATCAGCTGGAGGAGGAGCGAGGGAGTGAGTGTGAAAACTAGCTGGAGGAGGAGTGAGGGAGTGAGTGTGAAAATCAGCTGGTGGAGTGAGGGAGTGAGTGAAAATCAGCTGGAGGAGTGAGGGAGTGAGTGAAAATCAGCTGGAGGAGGAGCGAGGGAGTGAGTGTGAAAATCAGCTGGAGGAGGAGTGAGGGAGTGAGTGAAAATCAGCTGGAGGAGGAGCGAGGGAGTGAGTGTGAAAATCAGCTGGAGGAGGAGTGAGGGAGTGAGTGAAAATAAGCTGGAGGAGGAGTGAGGGAGTGAGTGTGAAAATCAGCTGGAGGAGGAGTGAGGGAGTGAGTGTGAAAATCAGCTGGACGAGTGAGTGTGAAAATCAGCTGGAGGAGGAAGAGTGAAAATCAGCTGGTGGAGGAGCGAGACAGTGAGTGTGAAAATCACCTGGAGGAGGAGCGAGGGAGTGAGTGTGAAAATCAGCTGGAGGAGGAAGAGTGAAAATCGGCTGGCGGAGGAGCGAGGGAGTGAGTGTGAAAATCAGCTGGCGGAGTGAGGGAGTGAGTGTGAAAATCAGCTGGCGGAGGAGCGAGGGAGTGAGTGAAAATCAGCTGGAGGAGTGAGTGTGAAAATCAGCTGGAGGAGGAACGAGGGAGTGAGTGTGAAAATCAGCTGGAGGGGTGAGTGATAAACAGCTGGAGGAGTGAGTGTGAAAATCAGCTGGAGGAGGAGCGAGGGAGTGAGTGAAAATCAGCTGGAGGAGTGAGTGTGAAAATCAGCTGGAGGAGAAAGAGTGAAAATCAGCTGGTGGAGGAGCGAGGGAGTGAGTGTGAAAATCAGAAGGAGGAGTGACGGAGTGAGTGTGAAAATCAGCTGGAGGAGGAGCGAGTGAGTGTGAAAATTAGCTGCAGGAGGAGTGAGGGAGTGAGTGTGAAAATCAGCTGGTGGAGTGAGGGAGTGAGTGTGAAATCAGCTGGAGGAGGATCGAGGGAGTGAGTGTGAAAATCAGCTGGAGGAGTGAGTGTGAAAATCAGCTGGAGGAGGAGCGAGGGAGTGAGTGTCAAAATCAGCTGGAGGAGAGAGTGTGAAAATCAGCTGGAGGAGGAAGGGTGAAAATCAGCTGGTGGAGGAGCGAGGGAGTGAGTGAAAATCAGCTGGAGGAGTGAGGGAGTGTGAAAATCAGCTGGAGGAGGAGCGAGAGAGTGAGTGTGAAAACTAGCTGGAGGAGGAGTGAGGGAGTGTGAAAATCAGCTGGAGGAGTGAGGGAGTGAGTGTGAAAATCAGCTGGAGGGGTGAGTGTGAAAATCAGCTGGAGGAGTGAGTGTGAAAATCAGCTGGAGGAGGAGCGAGGGAGTGAGTGTGAAAATCAGCAGGAGGAGTGAGGGTGAAAATCAGCTGGAGGAGGAAGAGTGAAAATCAGCTGGTGGAGGAGCGAGGGAGCGAGTGTGAAAATCAGCTGGAGGAGTGAGGGAGTGAGTGTGAAAATCAGCTGGAGGAGGAGCGATGGAGTGAGTGTGAATATCAGCTGGAGAAGGAGCGAGGGAGTGAGTGTGAAAATTAACTGGAGGAGGAGTGAGGGAGTGAGTGTGAAAATCAGCTGGAGGAGTGAGGGAGTGAGTGAAAGTCAGCTGGAGGAGGAGCGAGGGAGTGAGTGAAAATCAGCTGGAGGAGTGAGTGTGAAAATCAGCTGGAGGAAGAGTGAGGGGGTGAGTGTGAAAATCAGCTGGAGGAGTGAGGGAGTGAGTGTGAAAATCAGCTGGAGGAGGAGCGAGGGAGTGAGTGTGAAAATCAGCTGGAGGAGGAAGAGTGAAAATCAGCTGGCGGAGGAGCGAGGGAGTGAGTGAAAATCAGCTGGAGGAGTGAGGGAGTGAGTGTGAAAATCAGCTGGAGGAGGAGCGAGGGAGTGAGTGTGAAAATCAGCTGGAGGGGTGAGTGAAAAACAGCTGGAGGAGTGAGTGTGAAAATCAGCTGTAGGAGGAGCGAGGGAGTGAGTGAAAATCAGATGGAGGAGTGAGTGTGAAAATCAGCTGGAGGAGAAAGAGTGAAAATCAGCTGGTGGAGGAGCGAGGGAGTGAGTGTGAAAATCAGCTGGAGGAGTGAGGGAGTGAGTGAAAATCAGCTGGAGGAGGAGCGAGTGAGTGTGAAAATTAGCTGCAGGAGGAGTGAGGGAGTGAGTGTGAAAATCAGCTGGTGGAGTGTGGGAGTGAGTGTGAAATCAGCTGGAGGAGGATCGAGGGAGTGAGTGTGAAAATCAGCTGGAGGAGTGAGTGTGAAAATCAGCTGGAGGAGGAGCGAGGGAGTGAGTGTGAAAACTAGCTGGAGGAGGAGTGAGGGAGTGTGAAAATCAGCTGGAGGAGTGAGGGAGTGAGTGTGAAAATCAGCTGGAGGGGTGAGTGTGAAAATCAGCTGGAGGAGTGAGTGTGAAAATCAGCTGGAGGAGGAGCGAGGGAGTGAGTGTGAAAATCAGCTGGAGGAGTGAGGGAGTGAGTGTGAAAATCAGCTGGAGGAGGAGCGATGGAGTGAGTGTGAAGATCAGCTAGAGAAGGAGCGAGGGAGTGAGTGTGAAAATTAGCTGGAGGAGGAGTGAGGGAGTGAGTGTGAAAATCAGCTGGAGGAATGAGGGAGTGAGTGAAAGTCAGCTGGAGGAGGAGCAAGGGAGTGAGTGAAAATCAGCTGGAGGAGTGAGTGTGAAAATCAGCTGGAGGAGGAGCGAGGGAGTGACTGTGAAAATCAGCTGGAGGATTGAGTGTGAAAATCAGCTGGAGGAGGAAGAGTGAAAATCAGCTGGTGGAGGAGCGAGGGAGTGAGTGTGAAAATCAGCTGGAGGAGTGAGGGAGTGAGTGTGAAAATCAGCTGGAGGAGGAGCGAGGGAGCGAGTGAGTGTGAAAATTAGCCGGAGGAGGAGTGAGGGTGTGAAAATCAGCTGGTGGAGTGAGGGAGGGAGTGTGAAATCAGCTGGAGGAGGAGCGAGGGAGTGAGTGTGAAAATCAGCTGGAGGAGTGAGTGTGAAAATCAGCTGGAGGAGGAGCGAGGGAGTGAGTGTGAAAATCAGCTGGAGGATTGAGTGTGAAAATCAGCTGGAGGAGGAAGGGTGAAAATCAGCTGGTGGAGGAGCGAGGGAGTGAGTGAAAATCAGCTGGAGGAGTGAGGGAGTGAGTGTGAAAATCAGCTGGAGGAGGAGCGAGGGTGAAAATCAGCTGGAGGAGGAGCGAGGAAGTGAGTGTGAAAACTAGCTGGAGGAGGAGTGAGGGAGTGTGAAAATCAGCTGGAGGCGTGAGGGAGTGAGTGTGAAAATCAGCTGGAGGAGGAGCGAGGGAGTGAGTGTGAAAATCAGCTGGAGGAGTGAGTGTGAAAATCAGCTGGAGGAGTGAGTGAAAATCAGCTGGAGGAGTGAGTGTGAAAATCAGCTGGAGGAGGAAGGGTGAAAATCAGCTGGTGGATGAGCGAGGGAGTGAGTGTGAAAATCAGCTGGAGGAGGAGCGAGGGAATGAGTGTGAAGATCAGCTGGAGGAGGAGCGAGGGAGTGAGTGTGAAAACTAGCTGGAGGAGGAGTGAGGGAGTGAGAATCAGCTGGAGGGGTGAGGGAGTGAGTGTGAAAATCAGCTGGAGGAGTGAGTGAAAATCAGCTGGAGGAGTGAGTGAAAATCAGCTGGAGGAGGAAGGGTGAAAATCAGCTGGTGGAGGAGTGAGTGTGAAAATCAGCTGGAGGAGGAGCGAGGGAATGAGTGTGAAGATCAGCTGGAGGAGGAGCGAGGGAGTGAGTGTGAAAACTAGCTGGAGGAGGAGTGAGGGAGTGTGAAAATCAGCTGGAGGAGTGAGTGTGAAAATCAGCTAGAGGGGTGAGTGTGAAAATCAGCTGGAGGAGTGAGTGTGAAAATCAGCTGGAGGAGGAGCGAGGGAGTGAGTGTGAAAATCAGCTGGAGGAGTGAGTGTGAAAATCAGCTGGAGGAGGAAGAGTGAAATTCAGCTGGTGGAGGAGCGAGGGAGTGAGTGTGAAAATCAGCTGGAGGTGTGAGGGAGTGTGAAAATCAGCTGGAGGAGGAGCGAGGGAGTGAGTGAAGATCAGCTGGAGGAGGAGCAAGGGAGTGAGTGTGAAAACTAGCTGGAGGAGGAGTGAGGGAGTGAAAATCAGCTGGAGGGGTGAGGGAGTGAGTGTGAAAATCAGCTGGAGGAGTGAGTGTGAAAATCAGCTGGAGGAGGAAGAGTGAAAATCAGCTGGTGGAGGAGCGAGGCAGTGAGTGTGAAAATCGGAGGAGTGAGGGAGTGAGTGTGAAAATCAGCTGGAGGAGGAGCGAGGGAGTGAGTGTGAAAATCAGCTGGAGGAGTGAGTGTGAAAATCAGCTGGAGGAGGAGTGAGGGAGAGTGTGAAAATCAGCTGGAGGAGGAGCGAGGGAGTGAGTGTGAAAACTAGCTGGAGGAGGAGTGAGGGAGTGTGAAAATCAGCTGGAGGAGTGAGTGTGAAAATCAGCTAGAGGTGTGAGTGTGAAAATCAGCTGGAGGAGTGAGTGTGAAAATCAGCTGGAGGAGGAGCGAGGGAGTGAGTGTGAAAATCAGCTGGAGGAGTGAGTGTGAAAATCAGCTGGAGGAGGAAGAGTGAAAATCAGCTGGTGGAGGAGCGAGGGAGTGAGTGTGAAAATCAGCTGGAGGAGTGAGGGAGTGTGAAAATCAGCTGGAGGAGGAGCGAGCGAGTGAGTGAAGATCAGCTGGAGGAGGAGCAAGGGAGTGAGTGTGAAAACTAGCTGGAGGAGGAGTGAGGGAGTGAAAATCAGCTGGAGGGGTGAGGGAGTGAGTGTGAAAATCAGCTGGAGGAGTGAGTGTGAAAATCAGCTGGAGGAGGAGCGAGGGAGTGAGTGTGAAAACTAGCTGGAGGAGGAGTGAGGGAGTGTGAAAATCAGCTGGAGGAGTGAGGGAGTGAGTGTGAAAATCAGCTGGAGGGGTGAGTGTGAAAATCAGCTGGAGGAGTGAGTGTGAAAATCAGCTGGAGGAGGAGCGAGGGAGTGAGTGTGAAAATCAGCTGGAGGAGTGAGGGAGTGAGTGTGAAAATCAGCTGGAGGAGGAGCGATGGAGTGAGTGTGAAGATCAGCTAGAGAAGGAGCGAGGGAGTGAGTGTGAAAATTAGCTGGAGGAGGAGTGAGGGAGTGAGTGTGAAAATCAGCTGGAGGAATGAGGGAGTGAGTGAAAGTCAGCTGGAGGAGGAGCAAGGGAGTGAGTGAAAATCAGCTGGAGGAGTGAGTGTGAAAATCAGCTGGAGGAGGAGCGAGGGAGTGACTGTGAAAATCAGCTGGAGGATTGAGTGTGAAAATCAGCTGGAGGAGGAAGAGTGAAAATCAGCTGGTGGAGGAGCGAGGGAGTGAGTGTGAAAATCAGCTGGAGGAGTGAGGGAGTGAGTGTGAAAATCAGCTGGAGGAGGAGCGAGGGAGCGAGTGAGTGTGAAAATTAGCCGGAGGAGGAGTGAGGGTGTGAAAATCAGCTGGTGGAGTGAGGGAGGGAGTGTGAAATCAGCTGGAGGAGGAGCGAGGGAGTGAGTGTGAAAATCAGCTGGAGGAGTGAGTGTGAAAATCAGCTGGAGGAGGAGCGAGGGAGTGAGTGTGAAAATCAGCTGGAGGATTGAGTGTGAAAATCAGCTGGAGGAGGAAGGGTGAAAATCAGCTGGTGGAGGAGCGAGGGAGTGAGTGAAAATCAGCTGGAGGAGTGAGGGAGTGAGTGTGAAAATCAGCTGGAGGAGGAGCGAGGGTGAAAATCAGCTGGAGGAGGAGCGAGGAAGTGAGTGTGAAAACTAGCTGGAGGAGGAGTGAGGGAGTGTGAAAATCAGCTGGAGGCGTGAGGGAGTGAGTGTGAAAATCAGCTGGAGGAGGAGCGAGGGAGTGAGTGTGAAAATCAGCTGGAGGAGTGAGTGTGAAAATCAGCTGGAGGAGTGAGTGAAAATCAGCTGGAGGAGTGAGTGTGAAAATCAGCTGGAGGAGGAAGGGTGAAAATCAGCTGGTGGATGAGCGAGGGAGTGAGTGTGAAAATCAGCTGGAGGAGGAGCGAGGGAATGAGTGTGAAGATCAGCTGGAGGAGGAGCGAGGGAGTGAGTGTGAAAACTAGCTGGAGGAGGAGTGAGGGAGTGAGAATCAGCTGGAGGGGTGAGGGAGTGAGTGTGAAAATCAGCTGGAGGAGTGAGTGAAAATCAGCTGGAGGAGTGAGTGAAAATCAGCTGGAGGAGGAAGGGTGAAAATCAGCTGGTGGAGGAGTGAGTGTGAAAATCAGCTGGAGGAGGAGCGAGGGAATGAGTGTGAAGATCAGCTGGAGGAGGAGCGAGGGAGTGAGTGTGAAAACTAGCTGGAGGAGGAGTGAGGGAGTGTGAAAATCAGCTGGAGGAGTGAGTGTGAAAATCAGCTAGAGGGGTGAGTGTGAAAATCAGCTGGAGGAGTGAGTGTGAAAATCAGCTGGAGGAGGAGCGAGGGAGTGAGTGTGAAAATCAGCTGGAGGAGTGAGTGTGAAAATCAGCTGGAGGAGGAAGAGTGAAATTCAGCTGGTGGAGGAGCGAGGGAGTGAGTGTGAAAATCAGCTGGAGGTGTGAGGGAGTGTGAAAATCAGCTGGAGGAGGAGCGAGGGAGTGAGTGAAGATCAGCTGGAGGAGGAGCAAGGGAGTGAGTGTGAAAACTAGCTGGAGGAGGAGTGAGGGAGTGAAAATCAGCTGGAGGGGTGAGGGAGTGAGTGTGAAAATCAGCTGGAGGAGTGAGTGTGAAAATCAGCTGGAGGAGGAAGAGTGAAAATCAGCTGGTGGAGGAGCGAGGCAGTGAGTGTGAAAATCGGAGGAGTGAGGGAGTGAGTGTGAAAATCAGCTGGAGGAGGAGCGAGGGAGTGAGTGTGAAAATCAGCTGGAGGAGTGAGTGTGAAAATCAGCTGGAGGAGGAGTGAGGGAGAGTGTGAAAATCAGCTGGAGGAGGAGCGAGGGAGTGAGTGTGAAAACTAGCTGGAGGAGGAGTGAGGGAGTGTGAAAATCAGCTGGAGGAGTGAGTGTGAAAATCAGCTAGAGGTGTGAGTGTGAAAATCAGCTGGAGGAGTGAGTGTGAAAATCAGCTGGAGGAGGAGCGAGGGAGTGAGTGTGAAAATCAGCTGGAGGAGTGAGTGTGAAAATCAGCTGGAGGAGGAAGAGTGAAAATCAGCTGGTGGAGGAGCGAGGGAGTGAGTGTGAAAATCAGCTGGAGGAGTGAGGGAGTGTGAAAATCAGCTGGAGGAGGAGCGAGCGAGTGAGTGAAGATCAGCTGGAGGAGGAGCAAGGGAGTGAGTGTGAAAACTAGCTGGAGGAGGAGTGAGGGAGTGAAAATCAGCTGGAGGGGTGAGGGAGTGAGTGTGAAAATCAGCTGGAGGAGTGAGTGTGAAAATCAGCTGGAGGAGGAAGAGTGAAAATCAGCTGGTGGAGGAGCGAGGCAGTGAGTGTGAAAATCGGAGGAGTGAGGGAGTGAGTGTGAAAATCAGCTGGAGGAGGAGCGAGGGAGTGAGTGTGAAAATCAGCTGGAGGAGTGAGTCTGAAAATCAGCTGGAGGAGGAAGAGTGAAAATCAGCTGGTGGAGGAGCGAGGGAGTGAGTGTGAAAATCAGCTGGAGGAGTGAGGGAGTGAGTGTGAAAATCAGCTGGAGGAGGAGCGAGGGAGTGAGTGTGAAGATCAGCTGGAGGAGGAGCGAGGGAGTGAGTGAAAATTAGCTGGAGGAGGAGTGAGGGAGTGAGTGTGAAAATCAGCTGGAGGAGTGAGGGAGTGAGTGAAAATCAGCTGGAGGGGGAGCGAGGGAGTGAGTGTGAAAATCAGCTGGATGAGTGAGTGTGAAAATCCGCTGGAGGAGGAAGAGTGAAAATCAGCTGGTGGAGGAGCGAGGGAGTTAGTGTGAAAATCAGCTGGAGGAGTGAGGGAGTGAGTGTGAAAATCAGCTGGAGGAGGAGCGATGGAGTGAGTGTGAAGATCAGCTGGAGAAGGAGCGAGGGAGTGAGTGTGAAAATTAACTGGAGGAGGAGTGAGGGAGTGAGTGTGAAAATCAGCTGGAGGAGTGAGGGAGTGAGTGAAAGTCAGCTGGAGGAGGAGCGAGGGAGTGAGTGAAAATCAGCTGGAGGAGTGAGTGTGAAAATCAGCTGGAGGAGGAGCGAGGGAGTGAGTGAAAATCAGCTGGAGGAGTGAGGGAGTGAGTGTGAAAATCAGCTGGAGGATGAGCGAGGGAGTGAGTGTGAAAATGAGCTGGAGGAAGAGTGAGGGGGTGAGTGTGAAAATCAGCTGGAGGAGTGAGGGAGTGAGTGTGAAAATCAGCTGGAGGAGGAGCGAGGGAGTGAGTGTGAAAATCAGCTGGAGGAGGAAGAGTGAAAATCAGCTGGCGGAGGAGCGAGGGAGTGAGTGTGAAAATCAGCTGGAGGAGTGAGGGAGTGAGTGTGAAAATCAGCTGGCGGAGGAGCGAGGGAGTGAGTGAAAATCAGCTGGAGGAGTGAGGGAGTGAGTGTGAAAATCAGCTGGAGGAGGAGCGAGGGAGTGAGTGTGAAAATCAGCTGGAGGGGTGAGTGAAAAACAGCTGGAGGAGTGAGTGTGAAAATCAGCTGTAGGAGGAGCGAGGGAGTGAGTGAAAATCAGATGGAGGAGTGAGTGTGAAAATCAGCTGGAGGAGAAAGAGTGAAAATCAGCTGGTGGAGGAGCGAGGGAGTGAGTGTGAAAATCAGCTGGAGGAGTGAGGGGGTGAGTGAAAATCAGCTGGAGGAGGAGCGAGTGAGTGTGAAAATTAGCTGCAGGAGGAGTGAGGGAGTGAGTGTGAAAATCGGAGGAGTGAGGGAGTGAGTGTGAAAATCAGCTGGAGGAGGAGCGAGGGAGTGAGTGTGAAAATCAGCTGGAGGAGTGAGTGTGAAAATCAGCTGGAGGAGGAGTGAGGGAGAGTGTGAAAATCAGCTGGAGGAGGAGCGAGGGAGTGAGTGTGAAAACTAGCTGGAGGAGGAGTGAGGGAGTGTGAAAATCAGCTGGAGGAGTGAGTGTGAAAATCAGCTAGAGGTGTGAGTGTGAAAATCAGCTGGAGGAGTGAGTGTGAAAATCAGCTGGAGGAGGAGCGAGGGAGTGAGTGTGAAAATCAGCTGGAGGAGTGAGTGTGAAAATCAGCTGGAGGAGGAAGAGTGAAAATCAGCTGGTGGAGGAGCGAGGGAGTGAGTGTGAAAATCAGCTGGAGGAGTGAGGGAGTGTGAAAATCAGCTGGAGGAGGAGCGAGCGAGTGAGTGAAGATCAGCTGGAGGAGGAGCAAGGGAGTGAGTGTGAAAACTAGCTGGAGGAGGAGTGAGGGAGTGAAAATCAGCTGGAGGGGTGAGGGAGTGAGTGTGAAAATCAGCTGGAGGAGTGAGTGTGAAAATCAGCTGGAGGAGGAAGAGTGAAAATCAGCTGGTGGAGGAGCGAGGCAGTGAGTGTGAAAATCGGAGGAGTGAGGGAGTGAGTGTGAAAATCAGCTGGAGGAGGAGCGAGGGAGTGAGTGTGAAAATCAGCTGGAGGAGTGAGTCTGAAAATCAGCTGGAGGAGGAAGAGTGAAAATCAGCTGGTGGAGGAGCGAGGGAGTGAGTGTGAAAATCAGCTGGAGGAGTGAGGGAGTGAGTGTGAAAATCAGCTGGAGGAGGAGCGAGGGAGTGAGTGTGAAGATCAGCTGGAGGAGGAGCGAGGGAGTGAGTGAAAATTAGCTGGAGGAGGAGTGAGGGAGTGAGTGTGAAAATCAGCTGGAGGAGTGAGGGAGTGAGTGAAAATCAGCTGGAGGGGGAGCGAGGGAGTGAGTGTGAAAATCAGCTGGATGAGTGAGTGTGAAAATCCGCTGGAGGAGGAAGAGTGAAAATCAGCTGGTGGAGGAGCGAGGGAGTTAGTGTGAAAATCAGCTGGAGGAGTGAGGGAGTGAGTGTGAAAATCAGCTGGAGGAGGAGCGATGGAGTGAGTGTGAAGATCAGCTGGAGAAGGAGCGAGGGAGTGAGTGTGAAAATTAACTGGAGGAGGAGTGAGGGAGTGAGTGTGAAAATCAGCTGGAGGAGTGAGGGAGTGAGTGAAAGTCAGCTGGAGGAGGAGCGAGGGAGTGAGTGAAAATCAGCTGGAGGAGTGAGTGTGAAAATCAGCTGGAGGAGGAGCGAGGGAGTGAGTGAAAATCAGCTGGAGGAGTGAGGGAGTGAGTGTGAAAATCAGCTGGAGGATGAGCGAGGGAGTGAGTGTGAAAATGAGCTGGAGGAAGAGTGAGGGGGTGAGTGTGAAAATCAGCTGGAGGAGTGAGGGAGTGAGTGTGAAAATCAGCTGGAGGAGGAGCGAGGGAGTGAGTGTGAAAATCAGCTGGAGGAGGAAGAGTGAAAATCAGCTGGCGGAGGAGCGAGGGAGAGTGTGAAAATCAGCTGGAGGAGTGAGGGAGTGAGTGTGAAAATCAGCTGGCGGAGGAGCGAGGGAGTGAGTGAAAATCAGCTGGAGGAGTGAGGGAGTGAGTGTGAAAATCAGCTGGAGGAGGAGCGAGGGAGTGAGTGTGAAAATCAGCTGGAGGGGTGAGTGAAAAACAGCTGGAGGAGTGAGTGTGAAAATCAGCTGTAGGAGGAGCGAGGGAGTGAGTGAAAATCAGATGGAGGAGTGAGTGTGAAAATCAGCTGGAGGAGAAAGAGTGAAAATCAGCTGGTGGAGGAGCGAGGGAGTGAGTGTGAAAATCAGCTGGAGGAGTGAGGGGGTGAGTGAAAATCAGCTGGAGGAGGAGCGAGTGAGTGTGAAAATTAGCTGCAGGAGGAGTGAGGGAGTGAGTGTGAAAATCAGCTGGTGGAGTGTGGGAGTGAGTGTGAAATCAGCTGGAGGAGGATCGAGGGAGTGAGTGTGAAAATCAGCTGGAGGAGTGAGTGTGAAAATCAGCTGGAGGAGTGAGTGTGAAAATCAGCTGGAGGAGGAGCGAGGGAGTGAGTGTGAAAACTAGCTGGAGGAGGAGTGAGGGAGTGTGAAAATCAGCTGGAGGAGTGAGGGAGTGAGTGTGAAAATCAGCTGGAGGGGTGAGTGTGAAAATCAGCTGGAGGAGTGAGTGTGAAAATCAGCTGGAGGAGGAACGAGGGAGTGAGTGTGAAAATCAGCTGGAGGAGTGAGGGAGTGAGTGTGAAAATCAGCTGGAGGAGGAGCGATGGAGTGAGTGTGAAGATCAGCTAGAGAAGGAGCGAGGGAGTGAGTGTGAAAATTAGCTGGAGGAGGAGTGAGGGAGTGAGTGTGAAAATCAGCTGGAGGAGTGAGGGAGTGAGTGAAAGTCAGCTGGAGGAGGAGCGAGGGAGTGAGTGAAAATCAGCTGGAGGAGTGAGTGTGAAAATCAGCAGGAGGAGGAGCGAGGGAGTGACTGTGAAAATCAGCTGGAGGATTGAGTGTGAAAATCAGCTGGAGGAGGAAGAGTGAAATTCAGCTGGTGGAGGAGCGAGGGAGTGAGTGTGAAAATCAGCTGGAGGAGTGAGGGAGTGAGTGTGAAAATCAGCTGGAGGAGGAGCGAGGGAGCGAGTGAGTGTGAAAATTAGCCGGAGGAGGAGTGAGGGTGTGAAAATCAGCTGGTGGAGTGAGGGAGGGAGTGTGAAATCAGCTGGAGGAGGAGCGAGGGAGTGAGTGTGAAAATCAGCTGGAGGAGTGAGTGTGAAAATCAGCTGGAGGAGGAGCGAGGGAGTGAGTGTGAAAATCAGCTGGAGGATTGAGTGTGAAAATCAGCTGGAGGAGGAAGGGTGAAAATCAGCTGGTGGAGGAGCGAGGGAGTGAGTGAAAATCAGCTGGAGGAGTGAGGGAGTGAGTGTGAAAATCAGCTGGAGGAGGAGCGAGGGTGAAAATCAGCTGGAGGAGGAGCGAGGAAGTGAGTGTGAAAACTAGCTGGAGGAGGAGTGAGGGAGTGTGAAAATCAGCTGGAGGCGTGAGGGAGTGAGTGTGAAAATCAGCTGGAGGAGGAGCGAGGGAGTGAGTGTGAAAATCAGCTGGAGGAGGAGCGAGGGACTGAGTGTGAAAATCAGCTGGAGGAGTGAGTGAAAATCAGCTGGAGGAGTGAGTGTGAAAATCAGCTGGAGGAGGAAGGGTGAAAATCAGCTGGTGGATGAGCGAGGGAGTGAGTGTGAAAATCAGCTGGAGGAGGAGCGAGGGAATGAGTGTGAAGATCAGCTGGAGGAGGAGCGAGGGAGTGAGTGTGAAAACTAGATGGAGGAGGAGTGAGGGAGTGAGAATCAGCTGGAGGGGTGAGGGAGTGAGTGTGAAAATCAGCTGGAGGAGTGAGTGAAAATCAGCTGGAGGAGTGAGTGAAAATCAGCTGGAGGAGGAAGGGTGAAAATCAGCTGGTGGAGGAGTGAGTGTGAAAATCAGCTGGAGGAGGAGCGAGGGAATGAGTGTGAAGATCAGCTGGAGGAGGAGCGAGGGAGTGAGTGTGAAAACTAGCTGGAGGAGGAGTGAGGGAGTGTGAAAATCAGCTGGAGGAGTGAGTGTGAAAATCAGCTAGAGGGGTGAGTGTGAAAATCAGCTGGAGGAGTGAGTGTGAAAATCAGCTGGAGGAGGAGCGAGGGAGTGAGTGTGAAAATCAGCTGGAGGAGTGAGTGTGAAAATCAGCTGGAGGAGGAAGAGTGAAAATCAGCTGGTGGAGGAGCGAGGGAGTGAGTGTGAAAATCAGCTGGAGGAGTGAGGGAGTGTGAAAATCAGCTGGACGAGGAGCAAGGGAGTGAGTGAAGATCAGCTGGAGGAGGAGCAAGGGAGTGAGTGTGAAAACTAGCTGGAGGAGGAGTGAGGGAGTGAAAATCAGCTGGAGGGGTGAGGGAGTGAGTGTGAAAATCAGCTGGAGGAGTGAGTGTGAAAATCAGCTGGAGGAGGAAGAGTGAAAATCAGCTGGTGGAGGAGCGAGGCAGTGAGTGTGAAAATCGGAGGAGTGAGGGAGTGAGTGTGAAAATCAGCTGGAGGAGGAGCGAGGGAGTGAGTGTGAAAATCAGCTGGAGGAGTGAGTGTGAAAATCAGCTGGAGGAGGAGTGAGGGAGAGTGTGAAAATCAGCTGGAGGAGGAGCGAGGGAGTGAGTGTGAAAACTAGCTGGAGGAGGAGTGAGGGAGTGTGAAAATCAGCTGGAGGAGTGAGTGTGAAAATCAGCTAGAGGTGTGAGTGTGAAAATCAGCTGGAGGAGTGAGTGTGAAAATCAGCTGGAGGAGGAAGAGTGAAAATCAGCTGGTGGAGGAGCGAGGGAGTGAGTGTGAAAATCCGCTGGAGGAGTGAGGGAGTGTGAAAATCAGCTGGAGGAGGAGCGAGGGATTGAGTGAAGATCAGCTGGAGGAGGAGCAAGGGAGTGAGTGTGAAAACTAGCTGGAGGAGGAGTGAGGGAGTGAAAATCAGCTGGAGGGGTGA
The DNA here is from genome assembly GCF_047496885.1 of Scyliorhinus torazame. Lineage (NCBI taxonomy): Eukaryota > Metazoa > Chordata > Chondrichthyes > Carcharhiniformes > Scyliorhinidae > Scyliorhinus > Scyliorhinus torazame. Next base: position 23,891 of record NW_027308432.1, read on the forward strand.
GGGAGTGAGTGTGAAAATCAGCTGGAGGAGTGAGTGTGAAAATCAGCTGGAGGAGGAAGAGTGAAAATCAGCTGGTGGAGGAGCGAGGCAGTGAGTGTGAAAATCGGAGGAGTGAGGGAGTGAGTGTGAAAATCAGCTGGAGGAGGAGCGAGGGAGTGAGTGTGAAAATCAGCTGGAGGAGTGAGTCTGAAAATCAGCTGGAGGAGGAAGAGTGAAAATCAGCTGGTGGAGGAGCGAGGGAGTGAGTGTGAAAATCAGCTGGAGGAGTGAGGGAGTGAGTGTGAAAATCAGCTGGAGGAGGGGCGAGGGAGTGAGTGTGAAGATCAGCTGGAGGAGGAGCGAGGGAGTGAGTGAAAATTAGCTGGAGGAGGAGTGAGGGAGTGAGTGTGAAAATCAGCTGGAGGAGTGAGGGAGTGAGTGAAAATCAGCTGGAGGGGGGGCGAGGGAGTGAGTGTGAAAATCAGCTGGATGAGTGAGTGTGAAAATCCGCTGGAGGAGGAAGAGTGAAAATCAGCTGGTGGAGGAGCGAGGGAGTGAGTGTGAAAATCAGCTGGAGGAGTGAGGGAGTGAGTGTGAAAATCAGCTGGAGGAGGAGCGAGGGAGCGAGTGAGTGTGAAAATTAACTGGAGGAGGAGTGAGGGAGTGAGTGTGAAAATCAGCTGGTGGAGTGAGGGAGTGAGTGAGTGTGAAAATAGGCTGGAGGAGTGAGTGTGAAAATCAGCTGGAGGAGGAGCGAGGGAGTGAGTGTGAAAATCAGCTGGAGGAGTGAGTGTGAAAATCAACTGGAGGAGGAAGGGTGAAAATCAGCTGGTGGAGGAGCGAGGGAGTGAGTGTGAAAACTAGCTGGAGGAGGAGTGAGGGAGTGTGAAAATCAGCTGGAGGAGTGAGGGAGTGAGTGTGAAAATCAGCTGGAGGGGTGAGTGTGAAAATCAGCTTGAGGACTGAGTGTGAAAATCAGCTGGAGGAGGAGCGAGGGAGTTAGTGTGAAAATCAGCTGGAGGAGTGAGTGTGAAAATCAGCTGGAGGAGGAAGAGTGAAAATCAGCTGGTGGAGGAGCGAGGGAGTGAGTGTGAAAATCAGCTGGAGGAGTGAGGGAGTGAGTGTGAAAATCTGCTGGAGGAGGAGCGAGGGAGTGAGTGAGAAGATCAGCTGGAGGAGGAGCGAGGGAGTGAGTGTGAAAGTTAGCTGGAGGAGGAGTGAGGGAGTGAGTGTGAAAATCAGCTGGAGGAGTGAGGGAGTGAGTGTGAAAATCAGCTGGAGGAGGAGCGAGGGAGCGAGTGAGTGTGAAAATTAGCCGGAGGAGGAGTGAGGGTGTGAAAATCAGCTGGTGGAGTGAGGGAGGGAGTGTGAAATCAGCTGGAGGAGGAGCGAGGGAGTGAGTGTGAAAATCAGCTGGAGGAGTGAGTGTGAAAATCAGCTGGAGGAGGAGCGAGGGAGTGAGTGTGAAAATCAGCTGGAGGATTGAGTGTGAAAATCAGCTGGAGGAGGAAGGGTGAAAATCAGCTGGTGGAGGAGCGAGGGAGTGAGTGAAAATCAGCTGGAGGAGTGAGGGAGTGAGTGTGAAAATCAGCTGGAGGAGGAGCGAGGGTGAAAATCAGCTGGAGGAGGAGCGAGGAAGTGAGTGTGAAAACTAGCTGGAGGAGGAGTGAGGGAGTGTGAAAATCAGCTGGAGGCGTGAGGGAGTGAGTGTGAAAATCAGCTGGAGGAGGAGCGAGGGAGTGAGTGTGAAAATCAGCTGGAGGAGGAGCGAGGGACTGAGTGTGAAAATCAGCTGGAGGAGTGAGTGAAAATCAGCTGGAGGAGTGAGTGTGAAAATCAGCTGGAGGAGGAAGGGTGAAAATCAGCTGGTGGATGAGCGAGGGAGTGAGTGTGAAAATCAGCTGGAGGAGGAGCGAGGGAATGAGTGTGAAGATCAGCTGGAGGAGGAGCGAGGGAGTGAGTGTGAAAACTAGATGGAGGAGGAGTGAGGGAGTGAGAATCAGCTGGAGGGGTGAGGGAGTGAGTGTGAAAATCAGCTGGAGGAGTGAGTGAAAATCAGCTGGAGGAGTGAGTGAAAATCAGCTGGAGGAGGAAGGGTGAAAATCAGCTGGTGGAGGAGTGAGTGTGAAAATCAGCTGGAGGAGGAGCGAGGGAATGAGTGTGAAGATCAGCTGGAGGAGGAGCGAGGGAGTGAGTGTGAAAACTAGCTGGAGGAGGAGTGAGGGAGTGTGAAAATCAGCTGGAGGAGTGAGTGTGAAAATCAGCTAGAGGGGTGAGTGTGAAAATCAGCTGGAGGAGTGAGTGTGAAAATCAGCTGGAGGAGGAGCGAGGGAGTGAGTGTGAAAATCAGCTGGAGGAGTGAGTGTGAAAATCAGCTGGAGGAGGAAGAGTGAAAATCAGCTGGTGGAGGAGCGAGGGAGTGAGTGTGAAAATCAGCTGGAGGAGTGAGGGAGTGTGAAAATCAGCTGGACGAGGAGCAAGGGAGTGAGTGAAGATCAGCTGGAGGAGGAGCAAGGGAGTGAGTGTGAAAACTAGCTGGAGGAGGAGTGAGGGAGTGAAAATCAGCTGGAGGGGTGAGGGAGTGAGTGTGAAAATCAGCTGGAGGAGTGAGTGTGAAAATCAGCTGGAGGAGGAAGAGTGAAAATCAGCTGGTGGAGGAGCGAGGCAGTGAGTGTGAAAATCGGAGGAGTGAGGGAGTGAGTGTGAAAATCAGCTGGAGGAGGAGCGAGGGAGTGAGTGTGAAAATCAGCTGGAGGAGTGAGTGTGAAAATCAGCTGGAGGAGGAGTGAGGGAGAGTGTGAAAATCAGCTGGAGGAGGAGCGAGGGAGTGAGTGTGAAAACTAGCTGGAGGAGGAGTGAGGGAGTGTGAAAATCAGCTGGAGGAGTGAGTGTGAAAATCAGCTAGAGGTGTGAGTGTGAAAATCAGCTGGAGGAGTGAGTGTGAAAATCAGCTGGAGGAGGAAGAGTGAAAATCAGCTGGTGGAGGAGCGAGGGAGTGAGTGTGAAAATCCGCTGGAGGAGTGAGGGAGTGTGAAAATCAGCTGGAGGAGGAGCGAGGGATTGAGTGAAGATCAGCTGGAGGAGGAGCAAGGGAGTGAGTGTGAAAACTAGCTGGAGGAGGAGTGAGGGAGTGAAAATCAGCTGGAGGGGTGAGGGAGTGAGTGTGAAAATCAGCTGGAGGAGTGAGTGTGAAAATCAGCTGGAGGAGGAAGAGTGAAAATCAGCTGGTGGAGGAGCGAGGCAGTGAGTGTGAAAATCGGAGGAGTGAGGGAGTGAGTGTGAAAATCAGCTGGAGGAGGAGCGAGGGAGTGAGTGTGAAAATCAGCTGGAGGAGTGAGTCTGAAAATCAGCTGGAGGAGGAAGAGTGAAAATCAGCTGGTGGAGGAGCGAGGGAGTGAGTGTGAAAATCAGCTGGAGGAGTGAGGGAGTGAGTGTGAAAATCAGCTGGAGGAGGGGCGAGGGAGTGAGTGTGAAGATCAGCTGGAGGAGGAGCGAGGGAGTGAGTGAAAATTAGCTGGAGGAGGAGTGAGGGAGTGAGTGTGAAAATCAGCTGGAGGAGTGAGGGAGTGAGTGAAAATCAGCTGGAGGGGGGGCGAGGGAGTGAGTGTGAAAATCAGCTGGATGAGTGAGTGTGAAAATCCGCTGGAGGAGGAAGAGTGAAAATCAGCTGGTGGAGGAGCGAGGGAGTGAGTGTGAAAATCAGCTGGAGGAGTGAGGGAGTGAGTGTGAAAATCAGCTGGAGGAGGAGCGAGGGAGCGAGTGAGTGTGAAAATTAACTGGAGGAGGAGTGAGGGAGTGAGTGTGAAAATCAGCTGGTGGAGTGAGGGAGTGAGTGAGTGTGAAAATAGGCTGGAGGAGTGAGTGTGAAAATCAGCTGGAGGAGGAGCGAGGGAGTGAGTGTGAAAATCAGCTGGAGGAGTGAGTGTGAAAATCAACTGGAGGAGGAAGGGTGAAAATCAGCTGGTGGAGGAGCGAGGGAGTGAGTGTGAAAACTAGCTGGAGGAGGAGTGAGGGAGTGTGAAAATCAGCTGGAGGAGTGAGGGAGTGAGTGTGAAAATCAGCTGGAGGGGTGAGTGTGAAAATCAGCTTGAGGACTGAGTGTGAAAATCAGCTGGAGGAGGAGCGAGGGAGTTAGTGTGAAAATCAGCTGGAGGAGTGAGTGTGAAAATCAGCTGGAGGAGGAAGAGTGAAAATCAGCTGGTGGAGGAGCGAGGGAGTGAGTGTGAAAATCAGCTGGAGGAGTGAGGGAGTGAGTGTGAAAATCTGCTGGAGGAGGAGCGAGGGAGTGAGTGAGAAGATCAGCTGGAGGAGGAGCGAGGGAGTGAGTGTGAAAGTTAGCTGGAGGAGGAGTGAGGGACTGAGTGTGAAAATCAGCTGGAGGAGTGAGGGAGTGAGTGAAAATCAGCTGGAGGAGGGGCGAGGGAGTGAGTGTGAAAATCAGCTGGAGGAGTGAGTGTGAAAATCAGTTGGAGGAGGAAGAGTGAAAATCAGCTGGTGGAGGAGCGAGGGAGTGAAAATCAGCTGGAGGAGTGAGGGAGTGAGTGTGAAAATCAGCTGGAGGAGGAGCGAGGGAGCGAGTGAGTGTGAAAAGTAGCTGGAGGAGGAGTGAGGGAGTGAGTGTGAAAATCAGCTGGTGGAGTGAGGGAGTGAGTGTGAAATCAGCTGGAGGAGGAGCGAGGGTGTGAGTGTGAAAATCAGCTGGAGGTGTGAGTGTGAAAATCAGCTGGAGGAGTGAGTGTGAAAATCAGCTGGAGGAGGAGCGAGGGTGTGAGTGTGAAAATCAGCTGGAGGAGTGAGTGTGAAAATCAGCTGGAGGAGGAAGGGTGAAAATCAGCTGGTGGAAGAGCGAGGGAGTGAGTGTGAAAATCAGCTGGAGGAGTGAGGGAGTGAGTGTCAAAATCAGCTGGAGGAGGAGCGAGGGAGTGAGTGTGAAAACTAGCTGGAGGAGGAGTGAGGGAGTGTGAAAATTAGCTGGAGGAGTGAGGGAGTGTGTGTGAAAATCAGCTGGAGGAGGAGCGAGGGAGTGAGTGTGAAAATCAGCTGGAGGAGGAGCGAGGGAGTGAGTGTGAAAACTAGCTGGAGGAGGAGTGAGGGAGTGTGAAAATCAGCTGGAGGCGTGAGGGAGTGAGTGTGAAAATCGGCTGGAGGAGGAGCGAGGGAGGGAGTGTGAAAATCAGCTGGAGGAGGAGCGAGGGAGTGAGTGTGAAAATCAGCTGGAGGAGTGAGTGTGAAAATCAGCTGGAGGAGTTAGAGTGAAAATCAGCTGGTGGAGGAGTGAGGGAGTGAGTGTGAAAATCAGCTGGAGGAGGAGCGAGGGAATGAGTGTGAAGATCAGCTGGAGGAGGAGCGAGGGAGTGAGTGTGAAAATCAGCTGGAGGAGGAGCGAGGGAGTGAGTATGAAAATCAGCTGGAGGAGTGAGTGTGAAAATCAGCTGGAGGAGGAAGGGTGAAAATCAGCTGGTGGAGGAGCGAGGGAGTGAGTGTGAAAATCAGCTGGGGGAGTGAGTGTGAAAATCAGCTGGAGGAGGAGCGAGGGAGCGAGTGAGTGTGAAAATTAGCTGGAGGAGTGAGGGAGTGAGTGTGAAAATCAGCTGGAGGAGGAGCGAGGGAGTGAGTGTGAAAATCAGCTGGAGGAGTGAGTGTGAAAATCAGCTGGAGGAGTGAGTGTGAAAATCAGCTGGAGGAGGAGTGAGGGAGTGAGTGTGAAAATCAGCTGGAGGAGTGAGTGTGAAAATCAGCTGGAGGAGGAAGGGTGAAAATCAGCTGGTGGAGGAGCAAGGGAGTGAGTGAAAATCAGCTGAAGGAGTGCTCGAGCGAGTGTGAAAATCAGCTGGAGGAGGAGCGAGGGAGTGAGTGTGAAAATCAGCTGGAGGAGTGAGGGAGTGAGTGAAAATCAGCTGGAGGAGGAGCGAGGGAGTGAGTGTGAAAATCAGCTGGAGGAGTGAGGGAGTGAGTGAAAATCAGCTGGAGGAGTGAGGGAGTGAGTGTGAAAATCAGCTGGAGGAGGAGTGAGTGTGAAAATCAGCTGGAGGAGTGAGTGTGAAAATCAGCTGGAGGAGTGAGTGTGAAAATCAGCTGGAGGAGGAGTGAGGGAGTGAGTGTGAAAATCAGTTGGAGGAGTGAGTGTGAAAATCAGCTGGAGGAGGAAGGGTGAAAATCAGCTGGTGGAGGAGCAAGGGAGTGAGTGAAAATCAGCTGGAGGAGTGAGGGAGCGAGTGTGAAAATCAGCTGGAGGAGGAGCGAGGGAGTGAGTGTGAAAATCAGCTGGAGGAGTGAGGGAGTGAGTGAAAATCAGCTGGAGGAGGAGCGAGGGAGTGAGTGAAAATCAGCTGGAGGAGTGAGGGAGTGAGTGAAAATCAGCTGGAGGAGTGAGTGAAAATCAGCTGGAGGAGTGAGTGAAAATCAGCTGGAGGAGGAGCGATGGAGTGAGTGTGAAAATCAGCTGGAGGAGTGAGGGAGTGAGTGTGAAAATCAGCTGGAGGAGTGAGGGAGTGAGTGTGAAAATCAGCTGGAGGAGGAGCGATGGAGTGTGAAAATCAGCTGGAGGAGGATCGAGGGAGTGAGTGTGAAAATTAGCTGGAGGAGGAGTGCGGGAGTGAGTGTGAACATCAGCTGGAGGAGTGAGTGAAAATAAGCTGGAGGAGTGAGTGTGAAAATCAGCTGGAGGAGGAGCAAGGGAGTGAGTGTGAACATCAGCTGGAGGAGTGAGTGTGAAAATCAGCTGGAGGAGGAAGAGTGAAAATCAGCTGGTGGAGGAGCGAGGGAGTGAGTGAAAATCAGCTGGAGGGGTGAGTGATGGAGTGCGTGTGAAAATCAGGTGGAGGAGGAGTGGGGGAGGGAGTGAGTGTGAAAATCAGCTGGAGGAGGAGTGAGGCAGTGAGTGTGAAAATCAGCTGCAGTCGGAGTGAGGGAGTGAGTGTGAAAATCTGCTGTGGGAGGAGTGAGTGAGTGAGTGTGAATATCTGCTGGAGGAGGAGTGAGAGAGTGAGTGTGAAAATCAGCTGGAGGAGGAGTGAGGGAGTGAGTGTGAAAATCAGCTGGAAGAGGAGTGAGGGAGTGAGTGAAAATCTGCTGGAGGAGGAGTGGGGAAGTGAGTGAAAATGAGCTGGAGGAGGAGTGAGAGAGTGAGTGTGAAAATCTGCTGGAGGAGGAGTGGGGGAGTGAGTGAGTGTGAAAATCAGCTGGAGGAGGAGTGAGGGAGTGAGTGAAAATCTGCTGGAGGAGGAGTGGGGAAGTGAGTGAAAATGAGCTGGAGGAGGAGTGAGAGAGTGAGTGTGAAAATCTGCTGTGGGAGGAGTGAGTGAGTGTGAATATCTGCTGGAGGAGGAGTGAGAGAGTGAGTGTGAAAATCAGCTGGAGGAGGAGTGAGGGAGTGAGTGTGAAAATCAGCTGGAAGAGGAGTGAGGGAGTGAGTGAAAATCTGCTGGAGGAGGAGTGGGGAAGTGAGTGAAAATGAGCTGGAGGAGGAGTGAGAGAGTGAGTGTGAAAATCTGCTGGAGGAGGAGTGGGGGAGTGAGGGAGTGTGAAAATCAGCTGGAGGAGGAGTGAATGTGAAAATCAGCTGGAGGAGCAGTGAGCGAGTGAGTGTGAAAATTAGTTGATAGAGGAGTGAGCGAGTGTGAAAATGAGCTGGAGGGGTGAGTGATGGAGTGAGTGTGAAAATCAGGTGGAGGAGGAGTGGGGGAGTGAGGGAGTGTGAAAATCAGCTGGAGGAGGAGTGAATGTCAAAATCAGCTGGAGGAGCAGTGAGCGTGAAAATGAGTTGATAGAGGAGTGAGCGAGTGTGAAAATGAGCTGGAGGGGTGAGTGATGGAGTGAGTGTGAAAATCAGGTGGAGGAGGAGTGGGAGAGTGAGTGAGTGTGAAAATCAGCTGGAGGAGGAGTGAGGCAGTGAGTGTGAAAATCAGCTGCAGTAGGAGTGAGGGAGTGAGTGTGAAAATCAGCTGTGGGAGGAGTGAGTGAGTGAGTGTGAATATCTGCTGGAGGAGGAGTGAGAGAGTGAGTGTGAAAATCAGCTGGAGGATGAGTGAGGGAGTGAGTGTGAAAATCAGCTGGAAGAGGAGTGAGGGAGTGAGTGAAAATGAGCTAGAGGAGGAGTGAGAGAGTGAGTGTGAAAATCTGCTGGAGGAGGAGTGGGGGAGTGAGTGAGTGTGAAAATCAGCTGGAGGAGGAGTGAGGGAGTGAGTATGAAAATCAGCTAGAGGAGGAGTGGGGGAGTGAGGGAGTGTGAAAATCAGCTGGAGGAGGAGTGAATGTGAAAATCAGCTGGAGGAGCAGTGAGCGAGTGAGTGTGAAAATTAGTTGATAGAGGAGTGAGCGAGTGTGAAAATGAGCTGGAGGGGTGAGTGATGGAGTGAGTGTGAAAATCAGGTGGAGGAGGAGTGGGGGAGTGAGGGAGTGTGAAAATCAGCTGGAGGAGGAGTGAATGTGAAAATCAGCTGGAGGAGGAAGAGTGAAAATCAGCTGGTGGAGGAGCGATGGAGTGAGTGTGAAAATCAGCTGGAGGAGTGAGGGAGTGAGTGTGAAAATCAGCTGGAGGAGTGAGGGAGTGTGTGTGAAAATCAGCTGGAGGAGGAGCGATGGAGTGAGTGTGAAAATCAGCTGGAGGAGTGAGGGAGTGAGTGTGAAAATCAGCTGGAGGAGGAGCGAGGGAGTGAGTGTGAAAATTAGCTGGAGGAGGAGTGAGGGAGTGAGTGTGAACATCAGCTGGAGGAGTGAGTGTGAAAATAAGCTGGAGGAGTGAGTGTGAAAATCAGCTGGAGGAGGAGCAAGGGAGTGAGTGTGAACATCAGCTGGAGGAGTGAGTGTGAAAATCAGCTGGAGGAGGAAGAGTGAAAATCAGCTGGTGGAGGAGCGAGGGAGTGAGTGAGTGTGAAAATGAGTTGATAGAGGAGTGAGCGAGTGTGAAAATGAGCTGGAGGGGTGAGTGATGGAGTGAGTGTGAAAATCAGGTGGAGGAGGAGTGGGGGAGTGAGTGTGAAAATCAGCTGGAGGAGGAGTGAGGCAGTGAGTGTGAAAATCAGCTGCAGTAGGAGTGAGGGAGTGAGTGTGAAAATCTGCTGTGGGAGGAGTGAGTGAGTGAGTGTGAATATCTGCTGGAGGAGGAGTGAGAGAGTGAGTGTGAAAATCCACTGGAGGAGGAGTGAGGGAGTGAGTGTGAAAATCAGCTGGAAGAGGAGTGAGGGAGTGAGTGAAAATCTGCTGGAGGAGGAGTGGGGAAGTGAGTGAAAATGAGCTGGAGGAGGAGTGAGAGAGTGAGTGTGAAAATCTGCTGGAGGAGGAGTGGGGGAGTGAGTGAGTGTGAAAATCAGCTGGAGGAGGAGTGAGGGAGTGAGTGTGAACATCAGCTGGAGGAGTGAGTGTGAAAATAAGCTGGAGGAGTGAGTGTGAAAATCAGCTGGAGGAGGAGCAAGGGAGTGAGTGTGAACATCAGCTGGAGGAGTGAGTGTGAAAATCAGCTGGAGGAGGAAGAGTGAAAATCAGCTGGTGGAGGAGCGAGGGAGTGAGTGAGTGTGAAAATTAGTTGATAGAGGAGTGAGCGAGTGTGAAAATGAGCTGGAGGGGTGAGTGATGGAGTGAGTGTGAAAATCAGGTGGAGGAGGAGTGGGGGAGTGAGTGAGTGTGAAAATCAGCTGGAGGAGGAGTGAGGCAGTGAGTGTGAAAATCAGCTGCAGTAGGAGTGAGGGAGTGAGTGTGAAAATCTGCTGTGGGAGGAGTGAGTGAGTGAGTGTGAATATCTGCTGGAGGAGGAGTGAGAGAGTGAGTGTGAAAATCCACTGGAGGAGGAGTGAGGGAGTGAGTGTGAAAATCAGCTGGAAGAGGAGTGAGGGAGTGAGTGAAAATCTGCTGGAGGAGGAGTGGGGAAGTGAGTGAAAATGAGCTGGAGGAGGAGTGAGAGAGTGAGTGTGAAAATCTGCTGGAGGAGGAGTGAGGGAGTGAGTGTGAAAATGAGCTGGAGGAGGAGTGAGAGAGTGAGTGTGAAAATCTGCTGGAGGAGGAGTGGGGGAGTGAGTGAGTGTGAAAATCAGCTGGAGGAGGAGTGAGGGAGTGAGTGTGAAAATCAGCTAGAGGAGGAGTGGGGGAGTGAGGGAGTGTGAAAATCAGCTGGAGGAGGAGTGAATGTGAAAATCAGCTGGAGGAGCAGTGAGCGAGTGAGTGTGAAAATTAGTTGATAGAGGAGTGAGCGAGTGTGAAAATGAGCTGGAGGGGTGAGTGATGGAGTGAGTGTTTAAATCATGTGGAGGAGGAGTGGGGGAGTGAGGGAGTGTGAAAATCAGCTGGAGGAGAAGTGAATGTGAAAATCAGCTGTTGGAGCAGTGAGCGTGAAAATGAGTTGATAGAGGAGTGAGCGAGTGTGAAAATGAGCTGGAGGGGTGAGTGATGGAGTGAGTGTGAAAATCAGGTGGAGGAGGAGTGGGGGAGTGAGTGAGTGTGAAAATCAGCTGGAGGAGGAGTGAGACAGTGAGTGTGAAAATCAGCTGGAGGGGTGAGTGATGGAGTGAGTGTGAAAATCAGGTGGAGGAGGAGTGGGGGAGTGAGTGAGTGTGAAAATCAGCTGGAGGAGGAGTGAGGCAGTGAGTGTGAAAATCAGCTGCAGTAGGAGTGAGGGAGTGAGTGTGAAAATCAGCTGTGGGAGGAGTGAGTGTGAAAATCTGCTGGAGGAGGAGTGAGAGTGAGTGAAAATCAGCTGGAGGATGAGTGGGGGAGTGAGTGAAAATCTGCTGGAGGAGGAGTGGGGGAGTGAGTGAAAATCAGCTGGAGGAGGAGTGGGGGAGTGAGTGAGTGTGAAAATCAGCTGGAGGAGGAGTGAGGGAGTGAGTGTGAAAATCAGCTAGAGGAGGAGTGGGGGAGTAAGTGAGTGTGAAAATCAGCTGGAGAAGGAGTGAGGAAGTGAGTGAAAATCAGCTGGAGAAGCGAGGGAGTGAGTGTGAAAATCAGCTGGAGGAGCAGTGAGGGAGTGAGTGTGAAAATCAGCTGGAGGAGTGAGGGAGTGAGTGAATATCAGCTGGAGGAGGAGTGAGGGAGTGAGTGAATATCAGCTGGGGGAGGGAGTGAGGGAGTGTGTTCCCCTCTCCCTTCCCCCCACTTTCCTCCTGTCTCTCTCTCTGCCTCTCTCTGTCTCTCTCTCTGTTTCTCTCTGTCTCTCGCTCTCTGTCTCTTCGTCTCTCTCTCTCTGTCTCTCACTGTTTCTCTCTCTCCATCCGTCTCTCTCTCTCTCCCTCTCCGTCTCTCTCCCTCTCCGTCTCTCTCCCTCTCCGTCTCTCTCTCTCTCCGTCTCTCTCCTCCGTCTCTCTCTCCGTCTCTCTCTCCGTCTCTCTCTCCGTCTCTCTCTCCGTCTCTCTCTCCGTCTCTCTCCCTGACTGTTTCTCTGTCTGTCCCTCTCACCCTCTGTCTCTGTCTCTCTCTCTCTCTCTCTCCGTCTATCTCTCTCTCTCTGTCTCTCTCCCTCTGTCTCTCTCTCTCTCTCTGTCTCTCTCTCTCTGTCCCTCTCACCCTCTGTCTCTGTCTCTCTCTCTGTCTCGTTCACCGTCTCTCTCTCCGTCTATCTCTTTCCCTCTGCCTCTCTTACCGTCTCTCTCTCTCCATCTGTCTCTCTCTCTGTGTCTCTCTCTCGGTTTCTCTCTCTCTGTCTCTCTCGGTCTCTCTCTCTGTCTCTCACTGTTTCTCTCTCTCCATCTCTCTCTCCATCTCTCTCTCCATCTCCCTCTCTCCCTCTGTCTCTCTCCCTCTCCGTCTCTCTCTCCGTCTCTGTCTCTGTTTCTCTCTCTGTCTTTCTCTGTCTGTCCCTCTCACCCTCTCTCTCTCTGTCTCTCACCGTCTCTCTCTCTCTCTGTCTGTCTCTCTCTCTGTCTCTCTCTCTCCGTCTATCTCTCTCCCTCTCCCTCTCTCTCTCTCTGTCACTGGGGGGATGGGGACTGGTGATGTTGGACGAAGTCAGTGTTTGGAACCTTAAGAGGTTGCGGCGAGCTTTCCACCTTAACAATGCGAGTGGCAGAGGCAGCAGCTGTTGTGTGTGTGTGAGAGTCAGTGCTGTACAGGGTGCTGAGCTGTCACTATGTGCATCTCTGCAGTCTGGAGCATCCTGTAGCCTGGCCTGTGTGCATCCCTGAGTCAGAGCGTCCGCTTTGAATAATTCTCTCCCCCTCTCTCCCCTTCTCTCTCTCTCTCTCACACCCACCTCCCTCCCTCCATCCCTCCCTCCTCATGGCGTTTTCACTGACAGAGATGCTGAGTGAGTTAGCGCTCGGATGCCTGCTGTTCCCTGGTCTGTTTACCCTCAGTAAGAGATGTCTGAAGAAGCTGCCACTCAGTGGCTGGGGAGAGTCCGACGCGGTCATTGTCTCGACCAGGTGAGTCTGTCCCCGTAAATCTGGGCCGGAGAGAGACAGAGAGAGAGAGAGAGGGGGGGGGGAAATCTGGGCCGGAGAGAGAGAGAGAGAGAGAGAGAGGGGGGGGGGGAAATCTGGGCCGGAGAGAGACAGAGAGAGAGAGAGAGAGGGGGGGGGGAAATCTGGGCCGGAGAGAGAGAGAGGGGGGGGGAAATCTGGGCCGGAGAGAGACAGAGAGAGAGAGAGAGGGGGGGGGGAAATCTGGGCCGGAGAGAGACAGAGAGAGAGAGAGAGGGGGGGGGAAATCTGGGCCGGAGAGAGACAGAGAGAGAGAGAGAGGGGGGGGGAAATCTGGGCCGGAGAGAGACAGAGAGAGAGAGAGAGGGGGGGGGGAAATCTGGGCCGGAGAGAGACAGAGAGAGAGAGAGAGGGGGGGGGGAAATCTGGGCCGGAGAGAGAGAGAGAGAGAGAGAGGGGGGGGGAAATCTGGGCCGGAGAGAGAGAGAGAGAGAGAGGGGGGAATCTGGGCCGGAGAGAGACAGAGAGAGAGAGGGGGGGGAAATCTGGGCCGGAGAGAGACAGAGAGAGAGAGGGGGGAATCTGGGCCGGAGAGAGACAGAGAGAGAGAGGGGGGAATCTGGGCCGGAGAGAGAGAGAGAGAGAGAGGGGGAATCTGGGCCGGAGAGAGAGAGAGAGAGAGGGGGGGAATCTGGGCCGGAGAGAGAGAGAGGGAGGGGGGTATCTGGGCCGGAGAGAGAGAGAGAGGGAGGGGGGAATCTGGGCCGGAGAGAGAGAGAGAGAGAGGGGGGGGAAATCTGGGCCGGAGAGAGAGAGAGAGAGGGGGGGGGGAATCTGGGCCGGAGAGAGAGAGAGAGAGAGAGGGGAGAATCTGGGCCGGAGAGAGAGAGAGAGAGAGGGGGAATCTGGGCCGGAGAGAGAGAGAGAGGGAGGGGGGAATCTGGGCCGGAGAGAGACAGAGAGAGAGAGGGGGGGGAAATCTGGGCCGGAGAGAGAGAGAGAGAGAGGGGGAATCTGGGCCGGAGAGAGACAGAGAGAGAGAGGGGGGAATCTGGGCCGGAGAGAGAGAGAGAGAGACGGGAATCTGGGCCGGAGAGAGAGAGAGAGGGAGGGGGAATCTGGGCCGGAGAGGGAGGGGGGAATCTGGGCCAGAGAGAGAGAGAGAGGGAGGGGGGAATCTGGGCCGGAGAGAGACAGAGAGAGAGAGGGGGGAATCTGGGCCGGAGAGAGAGAGAGAGAGAGGGGGAATCTGGGCCGGAGAGAGAGAGAGAGGGAGGGGGGAATCTGGGCCGGAGAGAGAGAGAGAGGGAGGGGGGAATCTGGGCCAGAGAGAGAGAGAGAGGGAGGGGGGAATCTGGGCCGGAGAGAGAGAGAGAGAGAGAGGGGGGAATCTGGGCCGGAGAGAGAGAGAGAGAGAGGGGGAATCTGGGCCGGAGAGAGAGAGAGAGGGAGGGGGGAATCTGGGCCGGAGAGAGACAGAGAGAGAGAGGGGGGGAAATCTGGGCCGGAGAGAGACAGAGAGAGAGAGGGGGGAATCTGGGCCGGAGAGAGAGAGAGAGAGGGGGGGAATCTGGGCCGGAGAGAGACAGAGAGAGAGAGGGGGGAATCTGGGCCGGAGAGAGAGAGAGAGAGAGGGGGAATCTGGGCCGGAGAGAGAGAGAGAGGGAGGGGGGAATCTGGGCCGGAGAGAGAGAGAGAGGGAGGGGGGAATCTGGGCCAGAGAGAGAGAGAGAGGGAGGGGGGAATCTGGGCCGGAGAGAGAGAGAGAGAGAGAGGGGGAATCTGGGCCGGAGAGAGAGAGAGAGAGAGAGAGGGGGAATCTGGGCCGGAGAGAGAGAGAGAGGGAGGGGGGAATCTGGGCCGGAGAGAGAGAGAGAGGGAGGGGGGAATCTGGGCCAGAGAGAGAGAGAGAGGGAGGGGGAATCTGGGCCGGAGAGAGAGAGAGAGGGGGAATCTGGGCCGGAGAGAGAGAGAGAGAGAGGGGGAATCTGGGCCGGAGAGAGAGAGAGAGGGAGGGGGGAATCTGGGCCGGAGAGAGAGAGAGAGAGAGAGAGAGAGAGGGGGAATCTGGGCCGGAGAGAGAGAGAGAGAGAGGGGGAATCTGGGCCGGAGAGAGAGAGAGGGAGGGGGGTATCTGGGCCGGAGAGAGAGAGAGAGGGAGGGGGGAATCTGGGCCAGAGAGAGAGAGAGAGGGAGGGGGGAATCTGGGCCGGAGAGAGAGAGAGAGAGAGGGGGGGAATCTGGGCCGGAGAGAGAGAGAGAGAGGGGGAATCTGGGCCGGAGAGAGAGAGAGGGGGAATCTGGGCCGGAGAGAGAGAGGGGGAATCTGGGCCGGAGAGAGAGAGAGAGAGGGGGAATCTGGGCCGGAGAGAGAGAGAGAGAGAGGGAGGGGGGAATCTGGGCCAGAGAGAGAGAGAGGGAGGGGGGAATCTGGGCCGGAGAGAGAGAGAGAGAGGGAGGGGGGAATCTGGGCCGGAGAGAGAGAGGGAGGGGGGAATCTAGGCCGGAGAGAGAGAGAGAGAGAAAGAGAGAGAGAGAGGGGGAATCTGGGCCGGAGAGAGAGAGAGAGAGGGGAATCTGGGCCGGAGAGAGAGAGAGAGAGAGAGGGGGGAATCTGGGCCGGAGAGAGAGAGAGAGGGAGGGGGGAATCTGGGCCGGAGCGAAAGAGAGAGAGAGAGAGAGAGAGAGGGAATCTGGGCCGGCGAGAGAGAGAGAGAGAGAGAGGGGGGGGGGGGGGGGGGGTGAATCTGGGCCGGAGAAAGAGAGAGAGAGAGGGGGAATCTGGGCCGGAGAGAGAGAGAGGGAGGGGGGGAATCTGGGCCGGAGAGAGAGAGGGAGGGGGGGAACCTGGGCCGGAGAGAGAGAGAGGGGGTGAAATCTGGGCCGGAGAGAGAGAAAGAGAGAGAGAGAGGGTGAATCTGGGCTGGAGAGAGAGAGAAAGAGAGAGAGAGAGGGGGAATCTGGGCCGGAGAGAGAGAGGGAGGGGGGAAATCTGGGCCGGAGAGAGAGAGAGGGGGTGAAATCTGGGCCGGAGAGAGAGAAAGAGAGAGAGAGAGGGGGAATCTGGGCCAGAGAGAGAGAGAGAGCGAGGGGGGGGAATCTGGGCCGGAGAGAGAAAGAGAGAGAGAGAGAGGGGGGGGAATCTGGGCCGGAGAGAGAGAGAGAGAGGGGGAATCTGGGCCGGAGAGAGAAAGAGAGAGAGAGAGGGGGGGGGGGGGAATCTGGGCCGGAGAGAGAGAGAGAGAGAGAGGGGTGGGAAATCTGGGCCGGAGAGAGAGAGAGAGAGAGAGGGGGGGGAAATCTGGGCCGGAGAGAGAGAGAGAGAGGGGGGGAATCTGAGCCGGAGAGAGAGTGAGAGAAAGAGGGAGGGGGGAATCTGGGCCAGAGAGAGAGATAGAGAGAGCGAGAGAGAGGGGGGGAAATCTGGGCCGGAGAGAGAGAGAGGGGGAATCTGGGCCGGAGAGAGAGAGAGGGGGAATCTGAGCCGGAGAGAGAGAGAGAGGGGGGGGAATCTGGGCCGGAGAGAGAGAGAGAGAGAGAGGGGCGAAATCTGGGCCGGAGAGAGGGGGGGGGGGATCTGGGCCGGAGAGAGGGGGGGGGGGGACTCTGGGCCGGAGAGAGGGGGCGGGGGGGACGGGACTCTGGGCCGGAGAGAGAGGGTGGGGGGGGGATCTGGGTCGGAGAGAGGGGGCGGGGGGTCGGGGGACTCTGGGCCGGAGAGAGGGGGTGGGGGGGGGGACTCTGGGCCGGAGAGAGGGGGTGGGGCGGGGGGAGGACTCTGGGC
>NW_027308432.1:47500-50000 GCF_047496885.1 Scyliorhinus torazame
AGAGAGTGTGGGTGAGAGTGTGTGCGAGAGAGAGAGAGTGTGTGTGAGTGTGTGTGAGAGAGAGAGAGAGTGTGTGAGAGAGTGTGTGAGAGAGTGTGTGAGAGTGTGTGAGAGAGAGTGTGTGCGAGAAAGAGTGTGCGAGAGTGTGTGAGCAAGAGAGTGTGAAGGAGAGTGTGTGAGATAGAGTGTGTGAGAGTGAGTGTGTGAGAGAGAGAGTGTGTGAGAGAGTGTGTGTGAGAGAGTGTGTGTGAGAGAGTGTGTGTGAGAGAGTGTGTGTGAGAGAGTGTGTGTGAGAGAGAGTGTGTGTCAGAGTGTGTGAGAGAGTGTGTGTGAGAGTGTGTGTGAGAGAGAGTGTGAGAGAGAGTGTGAGAGAGAGTGTGAGAGAGAGTGTGAGAGAGTGTGTGTGCGAGAGTGTGTGCGAGAGTGTGTGCGAGAGTGTGTGCGAGAGTGTGTGTGCGAGAGTGTGTGCGAGAAAGAGTGTGAGAGAGTGCGAGAGTGTGAAAGAGAGTGTGTCAGAGAGTGTGTCAGAGAGAGTGTGAGAGAGTGAGTGCGAGAGAGTGAGTGCGAGAGAGTGAGTGCGAGAGAGTGAGTGGGAGAGAGTGAGTGCGAGAGAGTGAGTGCGAGAGAGTGAGTGCGAGAGAGTGAGTGCGAGAGAGTGAGTGCGAGAGAGTGTGTGCGAGAGAGTGAGTGCGAGTGTGTGTGAGGGAGTGAGTGTGTGAGGGGGAGAGTGTGTGAGGGGGAGAGTGTGTGAGGGGGAGAGTGTGTGAGGGGGAGAGTGTGTGAGGGGGAGAGTGTGTGAGGGGGAGAGTGTGTGAGGGGGAGAGTGTGTGAGGGGGAGAGTGTGTGAGGGGGAGAGTGTGTGAGGGGGAGAGTGTGTGAGGGGGAGAGTGTGTGAGGGGGAGAGTGTGTGAGGGGGAGAGTGTGTGAGGTAGAGAGTGTGTGAGGGAGAGAGTGTGTGAGGGGGAGTGTGTGTGAGGGGGAGTGTGTGTGAGGGGGAGTGTGTGTGAGGGGGAGTGTGTGTGAGGGGGAGTGTGTGTGAGGGGGAGTGTGTGTGAGGGGGAGAGTGTGTGTGGGAGAGTGAGAGCAAGAGAGTGTGAGGGAGGGAGTGTGTGAGGGAGAGAGTGAGAGCAAGAGAGTCTGAGTGCGAGAGAGACTGTATGTGAGTGTGCAAGAGAGTGTGTATGAGCGAGAATGGGTGTATGTGTGCATGAGAGGGAGTGTGTGTGCGTGTGGGAGAGTGTGTGTGAGAGAGAAAGTGTGTGCATGAGAGAGATTGTGAGAGTGTGTGAGAGGGAGAGTGCGAGAGAGAGTGTGTGAGAGAGGGAGAGAGACTGTGTGTGAGAGCGTGTGTGTGTGTGAGAGAGTGTGTATGAATGAGTGGGCGCGAGAGTGTGTGTGCGAGGGAGAGAGTATGTGTGAGTGGGTGTGTGAGTGGGTGTGTGAAAGAGTGAGTGTGTGTGACTGTGTGAGAGTGTGTTTGTGTGGGAGACAGTGTGTGTGAGAGTGTGCGAGAGAGAGTGTGAGAGTGTGTGTGAGTGGGTGTGAAAGAGTGAGTGTGCGTGTGTGACTGTATGAGAGTGTGTGTGTGTGAGGGCCAGTGTGTGAGAGAGAGTTTGTGAGAGTGTGTGTGAGCGAGGGAGTGAGTGTGAGACAGAGAGAGTGTGTGAGATGTGAGTGTGAGAGAGTGTGCGTGAGAGAGTATGAGAGTGAGTGTGAATGAGAGTGTGTGAGATAGAGAGATGTGAGAGAGAGAGTGCAAGATTGAGAGTGTGAGATAGAGAGTGTGTGAGAGAGTGAGAGAGAGTGTGAGAGTGAGTGTGTGTGTGACAGAGTGTATGTGAGAGTGTGAGAAAGAGTGTGTGAGAGAGTATGACAGTGAGTGTGAATGAGAGTGTGTGAGATAGAGAGATGTGAGTGAGAGTGAGAGAGAGTGCAAGATTGAGAGAGTGTGAGATAGAATGCGAGAGCGAGAGAGAGAGCGAGAGAGTGAGAGAGAGTGCGTGAGAGAGTGTGCACGGGAGAGAGTATGTGTGAGAGTGTGTTTATGTGAGAGTGTGTTTGTGTGAGAGTGTGTGTGTGTGAGAGTGTGTTGAGAGTGTGTGTGTGAGTGGGTGTGTGAAAGAGTGTGCGTGTGTGACTGTGAGAGTGTGTGTGAGAGACAGTGTGTGTGAGAGAGAGAGTGTGAGCGAGGGAGTGAGTGAGACAGAGAGAGTGTGAGATGTGTGTGTGCGAGAGAGAGTGTGAGTGAGTGTATGAATGAGAGTGTGTGAGATAGAGAGATGTGAGAGAGAGTGCAAGATTGAGAGTGTGAGATAGAATGCGAGAGAGTGTGTGAGAGAGAGTGTGTGTGTGAGAGAGAGTGTGTGTGTGAGAGAGTGTGAGAGAGAGTGTGTGAGAAAGAGTGCGAGAGTGAGTGCGAGAGAGTGAGTGCGAGAGAGTGAGTGCGAGAGAGTGAGTGCGAGGAGAGAGTGAGGGAGAGAGAGTGAGGGAGAGAGAGTGA
>NW_027308432.1:55000-102500 GCF_047496885.1 Scyliorhinus torazame
GAGAGAGATAGTGGCAGGGAGAGAGAGTGAGTGTGACAGGGAGAGAGAGTGTGGCAGGGAGACAGAGTGAGTGTGGCAGGGAGAGAGAGTGAGTGTGGCAGGGAGCGAGAGTGAGTGTGGCAGGGAGAGAGAGTGAGTGTGGCAGGGAGAGAGAGTGAGTGTGGCAGGAGAGAGAGTGAGTGTGGCAGAGAGAGAGTGAGTGGCAGGGAGAGAGTGAGTGTGACAGGGAGAGAGAGTGAATGGCAGGGAGAGAGAGAGTGGCAGGGAGAGAGAGTAAGTGTGGCAGGGAGAGAGTGAGTGTGCAGAGAGAGAGAGAGTGAGTGTGGCAGAGAGAGAGTGAGTGTGACAGGGAGAGAGAGTGAGTGGCAGGGGAGAGAGAGTGGCAGGGAGAGAGAGTGAGTGTGGCAGAGAGAGAGAGAGTGAGTGTGGCAGAGAGAGTGAGTGTGACAGAGAGAGTGAGTGTGGCAGGGGGAGAGAGAGTGGCAGGGAGAGAGAGTGAGTGTGGCAGGGAGAGAGAGTGAGTGTGGCAGAGAGAGAGAGTGAGTGTGGCAGAGAGAGAGTGAGTGTGACAGGGAGAGAGTGAGTGTGACAGGGAGAGAGCGAGTGTGACAGGGAGAGAGAGTGAGTGTGACAGGGAGAGAGTGAGTGTGACAGGGAGAGAGCGAGTGTGACAGGGAGAGAGAGTGGGTGTGGCAGGGAGAGAGAGTGAGTGTGGCAGGGAGAGAGTGAGTGTGGCAGGGAGAGAGTGTGAGTGTGGCAGGGAGAGAGAGTGAGTGTGGCAGGGAGAGAGCGAGTGTGACAGTGAGAGAGAGTGTGTGTGGCAGGGAGAGTGAGTGTGGCAGGGAGAGCGAGTGAGTGTGGCAGGGAGAGAGAGAGTGTGGCATGGAGAGAGAGTGAGTGTGGCAGGGAGAGAGTGAGTGTGGCAGAGAGAGAGAGTGAGTATGGCAGGGAGAGAGCGAGTGTGACAGTGAGAGAGTGAGTGTGACAGGGAGTGAGAGAGAGTGTGGCAGGGAGAGAGAGCGAGTGTGGCAGGGAGAGAGTGAGTGTGGCAGGGAGAGAGCGAGTGTGACAGGGAGAGAGAGTGTGGCAGGGAGAGGGTGAGTGTGGCAGGGAGAGAGAGTGAGTGTGACAGCGAGAGAGTGAGTGTGGCAGGGAGAGAGAGTGAGTGTGACAGGGAGAGGGTGAGTGTGACGGGGAGAGAGAGAGTGTGGCAGAGAGAGAGAGTGTGGCAGGGAGAGAGAGTGAGTGTGACGGGGAGAGAGAGTGAGTGTGACAGCGAGAGAGTGAGTGTGGCAGGGAGAGAGAGTGAGTGTGACAGGGAGAGGGTGAGTGTGACGGGAGAGAGAGAGTGTGGCAGAGAGAGAGAGTGTGGCAGAGAGAGAGAGTGTGGCAGGGAGAGAGAGTGAGTGTGACGGGGAGAGAGAGTGAGTGTGACAGGGGGAGAGTGAGTGTGGCAGGGAGAGAGTGAGCGAGCTTGGGAGGGAGAGAGAGAGTGTGACCGGGAGAGAGTGAGTGTGACGGGGAGAGAGAGTGAGTGTGACAGGGAGAGGGTGAGTGTGACGGGAGAGAGAGAGTGTGGCAGAGAGAGAGAGTGTGGCAGGGAGAGAGAGTGAGTGTGACGGGAGAGAGAGTGAGTGTGACAGGGAGAGAGTGAGTGTGGCAGGGAGAGAGTGAGCGAGCTTGAGAGGGAGAGAGAGTGTGTGACCGGGAGAGAGTGAGTGTGACGGGGAGAGAGAGTGAGTGTGACAGGGATAGAGAGTGAGTGTGGCAGGGAGAGAGAGTGAGTGTGGCAGAGAGAGAGTGAGTGTGGCAGAGAGAGAGTGAGTGTGGCAGGGAGAGAGTGAGTGTGGCAGGGAGAGAGTGAGTGTGGCAGGGAGAGAGTGAGTGTGACGGAGAGAGAGTGAGTGTGACGGAGAGAGAGTGAGTGTGACGGAAAGAGTGAGTGTGGCAGGGAGAGAGTGAGTGTGACAGGGAGATAGAGTGGAGTGTGACAGGGAGAGAGTGAGTGTGACGGGGAGAGAGAGTGAGTGTGATGGGGAGAGAGAGTGAGTGTGGCAGGGAGAGCGAGTGAGTGTGGCAGGGAGAGAGAGTGAGTGTGGCAGAGAGAGAGAGTGAGTGTGGCAGAGAGAGAGTGAGTGTGACAGGGAGAGAGAGTGAGTGGCAGGGAGAGAGAGCGTGGCAGGGAGAGAGAGAGTGTGGCAGGGAGAGAGAGTGAGTGTGGCAGGGAGAGAGCGTGTGTGATGGAGAGAGAGTGAGTGTGGCAGGGAGAGAGTGAATGTTGCAGGGAGAGTCAGTGTGGCAGGGAGAGAGAGTGAGTGTGGCAGGGAGAGAGAGCGAGTGTGGCAGGGAGAGAGAGTGGGTGTGACAGGGATAGAGTGAGTGTGGCAGGGAGAGAGAGTGAGTGTGGCAGGGAGAGAGAGTGAGTGTGGCAAGGAGAGAGAGTGAGTGTGGCAGGGAGAGAGATTGTGGCAGGGAGAGAGAGTGAGTGTGACAGGGAGAGAGAGTGAGTGTGACAGGCGGAGAGAGATAGTGGCAGGGAGAGAGAGTGAGTGTGATAGGGATAGAGTAAGTGACAGAGAAAGAGTGAGTGTGGCAGGGAGAGAGCGAGTGTGGCAGAGAGAGAGCGAGTGTGGCAGGGAGAGAGTGAGTGTGGCAGGGAGAGAGAGTGAGTGTGGCAGGGAGAGAGAGTGAGTGTGGCAGGGAGAGAGAGTGAGTGTGGCAGAGAGAGAGTGAGTGTGGCAGGGAGAGAGAGTGAGTGTGGCAGGGAGAGAGAGCGAGTGTGGCAGGGAGAGAGCGTGTGTGACGGAGAGAGAGTGAGTGTGGCAGGGAGAGAGTGAATGTGGCAGGGAGCGAGAGTCAGTGTGGCAGGGAGAGAGAGTGTGTGTGGCAGGGAGAGAGAGTGTGTGTGGCAGGGAGAGAGAGTGAGTGTGGCAGGGAGAGAGAGTGGGTGTGACAGGGATAGAGTGGGTGTGGCAGGGAGAGAGAGTGAGTGTGGCAGGGAGTGAGAGTGAGTGTGGCAGGGAGTTAGAGTGAGTGTGGCAGGGAGAGAGAGTGGGTGTGGCAGGGAGAGAGATTGTGGCAGGGAGAGAGAGTGGGTGTGACAGGGAGAGAGAGTGAGTGTGACAGGCGGAGAGAGATAGTGGCAGGGAGAGAGAGTGAGTGTGACAGGGATAGAGTAGGTGACAGAGAAAGAGTGAGTGTGGCAGGGAGAGAGCGAGTGTGGCAGGGAGAGAGCGAGTGTGGCAGGGAGAGAGAGCGATTGTGGCAGGGGGAGAGAGTGAGTGTGGCAGGGAGAGAGAGTGAGTGTGGCAGGGAGAGAGAGTGAGTGTGGCAGGGAGAGAGAGTGAGTGTGGCAGGGAGAGAGAGTGAGTGTGGCAGGGAGAGAGTGAGTGTGGCAGGGAGAGAGTGAGTGTGGCAGGGAGAGAGAGTGAATGTGGCAGGGAGAGAGAGTGAGTGTGGCAGAGAGAGAGTGAGTGTGGCAGAGAGAGAGTGAGTGTGGCAGAGAGAGAGTCTGAGTGACAGGGAGAGAGAGTGAGTGTGGCACAGAGAGAGAGAGTGAGTGTGGCAGAGAGAGAGTCTGAGTGTGACAGGGAGAGAGAGCGAGTGTGGCACAGAGAGAGAGAGTGAGTGTGGCAGGGAGAGAGAGTGAGTGTGGCAGGGAGAGAGAGTGTGGCAGGGAGAGAGAGTGTGGCAGGGAGAGAGAGTGAGTGTGGCAGAGAGAGAGTGAGTGTGGCAGGGAGAGAGTGAGTGTGACAGGGGGAGAGAGATAGTGGCAGGGAGAGAGAGTGAGTGTGACAGGGATAGAGTAAGTGACAGAGAGAGAGTGAGTGAGGCAGGGAGAGAGTGATTGTGACAGGGAGAGAGAGTGAGTGTGGCAGGGAGAGAGTGAGTGTGGCAGGGAGAGAGTGAGTGTGGCAGGGAGAGAGAGTGAGTGTGGCAGGGAGAGAGCGAGTGTGACAGGGAGAGAGAGTGCGTGTGGCAGGGAGAGAGTGAGTATGGCAGGGAGAGAGTGAGTGTGGCAGGGAGAGAGTGAGTGTGGCAGGGAGAGAGAGTGAGTGTGGCAGGGAGAGAGAGTGAGTGTGGCAGGGAGAGAGAGTGAGTGTGGCAGGGAGAGAGAGTGAGTGTGGCAGGGAGAGAGAGTGAGTGTGACGGGGAGAGAGTGAGTGTGGCAGAGAGAGAGTGAGTGTGGCAGAGAGAGAGAGTGTGGCAGAGAGAGAGAGTGTGGCAGAGAGAGAGAGTGTGGCAGAGAGAGAGAGTGTGGCAGGGAGAGAGAGAGAGTGTGACGGGGAGAGAGAGTGAGTGTGACAGGGAGAGAGTGAGTGTGGCAGGGAGAGAGTGAGCGAGCTTGGGAGGGAGAGAGAGAGTGTGACCGGGAGAGAGTGAGTGTGACGGGGAGAGAGTGAGTGTGGCAGGGAGAGAGTGAGTGGCAGGGAGAGAGTGAGTGGCAGGGAGAGAGTGAGTGGCAGGGAGAGAGTGAGTGTGGCAGGGAGAGAGAGTGAGTGTGGCAGAGAGAGAGTGAGTGTGGCAGGGAGAGAGAGTGAGTGTGGCAGGGAGAGAGAGTGAGTGTGGCAGGGAGAGAGAGTGAGTGTGGCAGAGAGAGAGTGAGTGTGGCAGGGAGAGAGTGAGTGTGACAGGGAGAGAGAGTGAGTGTGACAGGGAGAGAGAGTGAGTGTGGCAGAGAGAGAGTGAGTGTGGCAGGGAGAGAGAGTGAGTGTGGCAGGGAGAGAGAGTGAGTGTGGCAGGGAGAGAGAGTGAGTGTGGCAGAGAGAGAGTGAGTGTGGCAGGGAGAGAGTGAGTGTGACAGGGAGAGAGAGTGAGTGTGACAGGGAGAGAGAGTGAGTGTGGCAGAGAGAGAGTGAGTGTGGCAGAGAGAGAGTGAGTGTGGCAGAGAGAGAGTGAGTGTGGCAGAGAGAGAGTGAGTGTGGCAGAGAGAGAGTGAGTGTGGCAGGGAGAGAGTGAGTGTGACGGGGAGAGAGAGTGAGTGTGGCAGGGAGAGAGTGAGTGTGGCAGGGAGAGAGTACGTGTGACGGGGAGAGAGAGTGAGTGTGACAGTGAGAGAGAGTGAGTGTGGCAGGGAGAGAGAGTGAGTGTGGCAGGGAGCGAGAGTGAGTGTGGCAGGGAGAGAGAGTGAGTGTGGCAGGGAGAGAGAGTGAGTGTGGCAGGGAGAGAGAGTGAGTGTGGCAGAGAGAGAGTGAGTGTGGCAGGGAGAGAGTGAGTGTGACGGAGAGAGAGTGAGTGTGACAGGGAGAGAGAGTGAGTGTGGCAGAGAGAGAGTGAGTGTGGCAGGGAGAGAGAGTGAGTGTGGCAGGGAGAGAGAGTGAGTGTGGCAGGGAGAGAGAGTGAGTGTGGCAGGGAGAGAGAGTGAGTGTGGCAGAGAGAGAGTGAGTGTGGCAGGGAGAGAGTGAGTGTGACAGGGAGAGAGAGTGAGTGTGACAGGGAGAGAGAGTGAGTGTGGCAGAGAGAGAGTGAGTGTGGCAGAGAGAGAGTGAGTGTGGCAGAGAGAGAGTGAGTGTGGCAGAGAGAGAGTGAGTGTGGCAGGGAGAGAGTGAGTGTGACGGGGAGAGAGAGTGAGTGTGGCAGGGAGAGAGTGAGTGTGGCAGGGAGAGAGTACGTGTGACGGGGAGAGAGAGTGAGTGTGACAGTGAGAGAGAGTGAGTGTGGCAGGGAGAGAGAGTGAGTGTGACAGTGAGAGAGAGTGAGTGTGGCAGGGAGAGAGAGTGAGTATGACGGGGAGAGAGAGTGAGTGTGGCAGGGAGAGAGTGAGTGTGGCAGGGAGAGAGTAAGTGTGACGGGGAGAGAGAGTAAGTGTGGCAGAGAGAGAGAGTGAGTGTGGCAGGGAGAGAGTAAGTGTGACAGGGAGAGAGAGTGAGTGTGACGGGGAGAGAGAGTGAGTGTGACGGGGAGAGAGAGTGAGTGTGACAGGGAGAGAGTGAGTGTGACGGGGAGAGAGAGTGAGTGTGACGGGGAGAGAGAGTGAGTGTGACAGGGATAGAGAGTGAGTGTGGCAGAGAGAGAGTGAGTGTGGCAGGGAGAGAGTGAGTGTGGCAGGGAGAGAGTGAGTGAGGCAGGGAGAGAGAGTGAGTGTGGCAGAGAGAAGGTGAGTGTGACAGGGAGAGTGAGTGTGACGGGGAGAGAGAGTGAGTGTGGCAGGGAGAGAGAGTGAGTGTGGCAGGGAGAGTGAGTGTGGCAGGGCGAGCGAGTGAGTGTGGCAGGGAGAGAGAGTGAGTGTGACAGAGAGAGAGTGGGTGTGGCAGGGAGAGTGAGTGTGGCAGGGAGAGAGAGTGCGTGTGGCAGTGAGAGAGTGAGTGTGGCAGGGAGAGAGAGTGAGTGTGACGGGGAGAGAGAGTGAGTGTGGCAGGGAGAGTGAGTGTGGCAGGGAGAGCGAGTGAGTGTGGCAGGGAGAGAGAGTGAGTGTGACAGAGAGAGGGTGAGTGTGACGGGGAGAGAGTGAGTGTGGCAGGGAGAGAGAGTGAGTGTGGCAGGGAGGGAGAGTGAGTGTGGCAGGGAGAGCGAGTGAGTGTGGCAGGGAGAGAGAGTGAGCGGCAGGGAGAGAGTGAGTGTGACATGGAGAGAGAGTGAGTGTGACAGGGAGAGAGAGTGAGTGTGGCAGGGAGAGAGTGAGTGTGACAGGGAGAGAGAGTGAGTGTGACAGGGAGAGAGTGAGTGTGACAGGGAGAGAGAGTGAGTGGCAGGGAGAGAGTGAGTGTGACATGGAGAGAGAGTGAGTGTGGCAGAGAGAGAGGGAGTGTGACAGGGAGAGAGAGTGAGTGGCAGGGAGAGAGTGAGTGTGACAGGGAGAGAGAGTGAGTGGCAGGGAGAGAGTTAGTGTGACAGGGAGAGAGAGTGAGTGTGGCAGGGAGAGAGTGAGTGACAGGGAGATCGAGTGGAGTGTGACGGGGAGAGAGAGTGAGTGTGGCAGGGAGAGAGTGAGTGTGGCAGGGTGAGAGAGTGAGTGAGGCAGGGAGAGAGAGTGAGTGTGGCAGAGAGAGGGTGAGTGCGACAGGGAGAGTGAGTGTGATGGGGAGAGAGAGTGAGTGTGACGGGGAGAGAGAGTGAGTGTGACAGGGAGAGAAAGATAGTGGCAGGGAGAGAGAGTGGGTGTGACAGAGGGAGTGAGTGTGACAGAGTGAGTGTGACAGAGAGAGAGAGTGAGTGACAGAGTGAGTCAGGGAGAGAGAGAGTGAGTGTGACAGAGAGAGAGTGCATGTGTCAGGGAGAGAGAGAGAGTGTGTGTGTGACACAGAGAGAGAGTGAGTGACAGAGTGAGTCAGGGAGAGAGAGAGTGAGTGACAGAGTGAGTCAGGGAGAGAGAGAGTGAGTGTGACAGAGAGAGTGGATGTGTCAGGGAGAGAGAGAGAGTGTGTGTGACACAGAGAGAGAGTGAGTGACAGAGTGAGTCAGGGAGAGAGAGAGTGAGTGTGACAGAGAGAGAGTGCATGTGTCAGGGAGAGAGGCTGAGTGTGGCAAGGAAGAGAGTGAGTGTGACAGGGAGAGAGAGTGGGTGTGACAGCGAGAGAGTGAATGTATCAGGGAGAGAGGCTGAGTGTGGCAAGGAGAGAGTGAGTGTTACAGGGAGAGTGAGTGTGACAGAGAGAGAGTGAGTGTGACAGGGAGAGTGAGTGTGACAGGGAGAGAGTGAATGTGCCAGGGAGAGAGTGAATGTGTTAGGGAGAGAGAGTGAGTGTGACAAGGAGAAAGAGAGGCAGTGGGTCGGACAGTGTTCCAGCTCCACCTCAGTGCGACAGGCTCGGCTCCCTCCTGTCCCAGTCCCAGCTCCAGCTCAGTGTGACAGGCCCGGCTCCCTCCTGTCCCCGTCCCAGCTCAGTGTGACAGGCCCGGCTCCCTCCTGTCCCAGTCCCAGTCCCAGCTCAGTGTGACAGGCCCGGCTCCCTCCTGTCCCAGTCCCAGCTCCAGCTCAGTGTGACAGGCCCGGCTCCCTCCTGTCCCAGTCCCAGTCCCAGCTCAGTGTGACAGGCCCAGCTCCCTCCTGTCCCAGTCCCAGCTCAGTGTGACAGGCCCGGCTCCCTCCTGTCCCAGTCCCAGCTCCAGCTCAGTGTGACAGGCCCGGCTCCCTCCTGTCCCAGTCCCAGTCCCAGATCAGTGTGACAGGCCCGGTTCCCTCCTGCCCCAGTCCCACCTCAGTGTGACAGGCCCGGCTCCCTCCTGTCCCAGTCCCAGCTCCACCTCAGTGTGACAGGCCCGGCTCCCTCCTGTCCCAGTCCCAGCTCCACCTCAGTGTGACAGGCCCGGCTCCCTCCTGTCCCAGTCCCAGTCCCCGCTCAGTGTGACTAGCCCGGCTCCCTCCTGTCCCAGTCCCAGCTCCAGCTCAGTGTGACAGGCCCGGCTCCCTCCTGTCCCAGTCCCAGCTCCAGCTCAGTGTGACAGGCCCGGCTCCCTCCTGTCCGAGTCCCAGCTCAGTGTGACAGGCCCGGCTCCCTCCTGTCCCAGTCCCAGCTCCAGCTCAGTGTGACAGGCTCGGCTCCCTCCTGACCCAGTCCCAGCTCAGTGTGACAGGCCCGGCTCCCTCCTGTCCCAGTCCCAGCTCCAGCTCAGTTTGACAGGCCCGGCTCCCTCCTGTCCCAGTCCCAGCTCCAGTTCAGTGTGACAGGCCCGGCTCCCTCCTGTCCCAGTCCCAGCTCCAGCTCAGTGTGACAGGCCCGGCTCCCTCCTGTCCCAGCTCCAGCTCCAGCTCAGTGTGACAGGCTCGGCTCCCTCCTGTCCCAGTCCCAGTCCCAGCTCAGTGTGACAGGCCCGGTTCCCTCCTGTCCCAGTCCCAGCTCAGTGTGACAGGCCCGGTTCCCTCCTGTCCCAGACCCAGCTCAGTGTGACAGGCCCGGCTCCCTCCTGTCCCAGTCCCAGCTCAGTGTGACAGGCCTGGCTCCCTCCTGTCCCAGTCCCAGCTCAGTGTAACAGGCCCGGCTCCCTCCTGTCCCAGTCCCAGCTCAGTGTGACAGGCCCGGCTCCCTCCTGTCCCAGTCCCAGCTCCAGCTCAGTGTGACAGGCCCGGCTCCCTCCTGTCCCAGTCCCAGCTCAGTGTGACAGGCCCGGCTCCCTCCTGTCCCAGTCCCAGCTCCAGCTCAGTGTGACAGGCCCGGCTCCCTCCTGTCCCAGTCCCAGCTCCAGCTCAGTGTGACAGGCCCGGCTCCCTCCTGTCCCAGTCCCAGCTCCAGCTCAGTGTGACAGGCTCGGCTCCCTCCTGACCCAGTCCCAGCTCCAGCTCAGTGTGACAGGCCCGGCTCCCTCCTGTCCCAGTCCCAGCTCAGTGTGACAGGCCCGGCTCCCTCCTGTCCCAGTCCCAGTCCCAGCTCAGTGTTACAGGCCCGGCTCCCTCCTGTCCCAGTCCCAGCTCCAGCTCAGTGTGACAGGCCCGGCTCCCTCCTGTCCCAGTCCCAGCTCAGTGTGACAGGCCCGGCTCCCTCCTGTCCCAGTCCCAGCTCCAGCTCAGTGTGACAGGCTCGGCTCCCTCCTGACCCAGTCCCAGCTCCAGCTCAGTGTGACAGGCCCGGCTCCCTCCTGTCCCAGTCCCAGTCCCAGCTCAGTGTGACAGGCCCGGCTCCCTCCTGTCCCAGTCCCAGTCCCAGCTCAGTGTGACAGGCCCGGCTCCCTCCTGTCCCAGTCCCAGCTCCAGCTCAGTGTGACAGGCCCGGCTCCCTCCTGTCCCAGTCCCAGTCCCAGCTCAGTGTGACAGGCCCGGCTCCCTCCTGTCCCAGTCCCAGCTCAGTGTGACAGGCCCGGCTCCCTCCTGTCCGAGTCCCAGTCCCAGCTCAGTGTGACAGGCCTGGCTCCCTTCTGTCCCAGACCCAGCTCCAGCTCAGTGTGACAGGCCCAGCTCCCTCCTGATCCAGACCCAGCTCCAGCTCAGTGTCACAGGCCCGGCTCCCTCCTGTCCGAGTCCCAGTCCCAGCTCAGTGTGACAGGCCGGCTCCCTCCTGTCCCAGTCCCAGCTCCAGCTCAGTGTGACAGGCCTGGCTCCCTTCTGTCCCAGACCCAGCTCCAGCTCAGTGTGACAGGCCCGGCTCCCTCCTGATCCAGACCCAGCTCCAGCTCAGTGTCACAGGCCCGGCTCCCTCCTGTCCCAGTCCCAGCTCAGTGTGACAGGCCCGGCTCTCTCCTGTCCCTGTCCCAGTCCCAGCTCAGTGTGACAGGCCCGGCTCCCTCCTGTCGCAGTCCCAGCTCCAGCTCAGTGTGACAGGCCCGGCTCCCTCCTGTCCCAGTCCCAGCTCCAGGTCAGTGTGACAGGCCCGGCTCCCTCCCGTCCCAGTCCCAGTCCCAGCTCAGTGTGACAGGCCCGGCTCCCTCCTGTCCCAGTCCCAGCTCCAGCTCAGTGTGACAGGCCCGGCTCCCTCCTGTCCCAGTCCCAGCTCAGTGTGACAGGCCCGGCTCCCTCCTGTCCCAGTCCCAGTCCCAGCTCAGTGTGACAGGCCCGGCTCCCTCCTGTCCCAGTCCCAGTCCCAGCTCAGTGTGACAGGCCCGGCACCCTCCTGTCCCAGTCGCAGTCCCAGCTCAGTGTGACAGGCCCGGCTCCCTCCAGTCCCAGTCCCAGCTCCAGCTCAGAGTGACTGGCCCGGCTCCCTCCTGTCCCAGTCCCAGCTCAGTGTGACAGGCCCGGCTCCCTCCTGTCCCAGTCCCAGTCCCAGCTCAGTGTGACAGGCCCGGCTCCCTCCTGTCCCAGTCCCAGCTCAGTGTGACAGGCCCGGCTCCCTCCTGTCCCAGTCCCAGCTCCAGCTCAGTGTGACAGGCCCGGCTCCCTCCTGTCCCAGTCCCAGCTCAGTGTGACAGGCCCGGCTCCCTCCAGTCCCAGCCCTAGCTCAGTGTGACAGGCCCGGCTCCCTCCTGTCCCAGTCCCAGTCCCAGCTCAGTGTGACAGGCCCGGCTCCCTCCTGTCCCAGTCCCAGCTCCAGCTCAGTGTGACAGGCCCGGCTCCCTCCAGTCCCAGTCCCAGCTCCAGCTCAGTGTGACAGGCCCGGCTCCCTCCTGTCCCAGTCCCAGCTCCAGCTCAGTATGACAGGCCCGGCTCCCTCCTGTCCCAGTCCCAGCTCAGTGTGACAGGCCCGGCTCCCTCCTGTCCCAGTCCCAGTCCCAGCTCAGTGTGACAGGCCCGGCTCCCTCCAGTCCCAGTCCCAGCTCAGTGTGACTGGTCCGGCTCCCTCCTGTCCCAGTCCCAGCTCCAGCTCAGTGTGACAGGCCTGGCTCCCTCCTGTCCCAGTCCCAGCTCCAGCTCAGTGTGACAGGCCCGGCTCCCTCCTGTCCCAGTCCCAGCTCAGTGTGACAGGCCCGGCTCCCTCCTGTCCCAGCTCCAGCTCAGTGTGACAGGCCCGGCTCCCTCCTGTCCCAGTCCCAGTCCCCGCTCAGTGTGACAGGCCCGGCTCCCTCCTGTCCCAATCCCAATCCCAGCTCAGTGTGACAGGCCCGGCTCCCTCCTGTCCCAGTCCCAGTCCCCGCTCAGTGTGACAGGCCCGGCTCCCTCCTGTCCCAGTCCCAGTCCCAGCTCAGTGTGACAGGCCCGGCTCCCTCCTGTCCCAGTCCCAGCTCAGTGTGACAGGCCCGGCTCCCTCCTGTCCCAGTCCCAGCTCCAGCTCAGTGTGACAGGCCGGCTCCCTCCTGTCCCAGTCCCAGCTCCAGCTCTGTGTGACAGGCCCGGCTCCCTCCTGTCCCAGTCCCAGCTCCAGCTCAGTGTGACAGGCCCGGCTCCCTCCTGTCCCAGTCCCAGCTCCAGCTCAGTGTGACAGGCCCGGCTCCATCCTGTCCCAGTCCCATCTCAGTGTGACAGGCCCGGCTCCCTCCTGTCCCAGTCCCAGCTCCAGCTCAGTGTGACAGGCCCGGCTCCCTCCTGTCCCAGTCCCAGCTCAGTGTGACAGGCCCGGCTCCCTCCTGTCCCAGTCCCAGCTCAGTGTGACAGGCCCGGCTCCATCCTGTCCCAGCTCAGTGTGACAGGCCCGGTTCCCTCCTGTCCCAGTCCCAGCTCAGTGTGACAGGCCCGGCTCCCTCCTGTCCCAGTCCCAGTCCCAGCTCAGTGTGACAGGCTCGGCTCCCTCCTGTCCCAGTCCCAGCTCCAGCTCAGTGTGACAGGCCCGGCTCCCTCCTGTCCCAGTGCCAGCTCAGTGTGACAGGCCCGGCTCCCTCCTGTCCCAGTCCCAGCTCAGTGTGACAGGCCCGGCTCCTTCCTGTCCCAGTCCCAGTCCCAGCTCAGTGTGACAGGCCCGGCTCCCTCCTGTCCCAGTCCCTGATCCAGCTCAGTGTGACAGGCCCGGCTCCCTCCTGTCCCAGTCCCAGTCCCAGCTCAGTGTCATAGGCCCGGCTCCCTCCTGTCCCAGTCCCAGCTCAGTGTGACTGGTCCGGCTCCCTCCTGTCCCAGTCCCAGCTCCAGCTCAGTGTGACAGGCCCGGCTCCCTCCTGTCCCAGTCCCAGCTCCAGCTCAGTGTGACAGGCCCGGCTCCCTCCTGTCCCAGCTCCAGCTCAGTGTGACAGGCCCGGCTCCCTCCTGTCCCAGTCCCAGTCCCCGCTCAGTGTGACAGGCCCGGCTCCCTCCTGTCCCAATCCCAATCCCAGCTCAGTGTGACAGGCCCGGCTCCCTCCTGTCCCAGTCCCAGTCCCCGCTCAGTGTGACAGGCCCGGCTCCCTCCTGTCCCAGTCCCAGCTCAGTGTGACAGGCCCGGCTCCCTCCTGTCCCAGTCCCAGCTCAGTGTGACAGGCCCGGCTCCCTCCTGTCCCAGTCCCAGCTCCAGCTCAGTGTGACAGGCCGGCTCCCTCCCGTCCCAGTCCCAGCTCCAGCTCTGTGTGACAGGCCCGGCTCCCTCCTGTCCCAGTCCCAGCTCCAGCTCAGTGTGACAGGCCCGGCTCCCTCCTGTCCCAGTCCCAGCTCCAGCTCAGTGTGACAGGCCCGGCTCCATCCTGTCTCAGTCCCATCTCAGTGTGACAGGCCCGGCTCCCTCCTGTCCCAGTCCCAGCTCCAGCTCAGTGTGACAGGCCCGGCTCCCTCCTGTCCCAGTCCCAGCTCAGTGTGACAGGCCCGGCTCCCTCCTGTCCCAGTCCCAGCTCAGTGTGACAGGCCCGGCTCCATCCTGTCCCAGCTCAGTGTGACAGGCCAGGTTCCCTCCTGTCCCAGTCCCAGCTCAGTGTGACAGGCCCGGCTCCCTCCTGTCCCAGTCCCAGTCCCAGCTCAGTGTGACAGGCTCGGCTCCCTCCTGTCCCAGTCCCAGCTCCAGCTCAGTGTGACAGGCCCGGCTCCCTCCTGTCCCAGTCCCAGCTCAGTGTGACAGGCCCGGCTCCCTCCTGTCCCAGTCCCAGCTCAGTGTGACAGGCCCGGCTCCTTCCTGTCCCAGTCCCAGTCCCAGCTCAGTGTGACAGGCCCGGCTCCCTCCTGTCCCAGTCCCTGATCCAGCTCAGTGTGACAGGCCCGGCTCCCTCCTGTCCCAGTCCCAGTCCCAGCTCAGTGTCATAGGCCCGGCTCCCTCCTGTCCCAGTCCCAGCTCCAGCTCAGTGTGACAGGCCCGGCTCCCTCCTGTCCCAGTCCCAGCTCCAGCTCACTGTGACAGGCCCGGCTCCCTCCTGTCCCAGTCAAAGCTCCAGCCCAGTGTGACAGGCCTGGCTCCCTCCTGTCCCAGTCCCAGTCCCAGCTCAGAGTGACAGGCCCGGCTCCCTCCTGTCCCAGACCCAGCTCAGTGTGACAGGCCCGGCTCCCTCCTGATCCAGACCCAGCTCAGTTTGACAGGCCCGGCTCTCTCCTGTCCCTGTCCCAGTGCCAGCTCAGTGTGACAGGCCCGGCTCCCTCCTGTCCCAGTCCCAGTCCCAGCTCAGTGTGACAGGCCCGGCTCCCTCCTGTCCCAGTCCCAGCTCAGTGTGTCCGGCCCGGCTCCCTCCTGTCCCAGTCCCAGCTCAGTGTGACAGGCCCGGCTCCCTCCTGTCCCAGTCCCAGTCCCAGCTCAGTGTGACAGGCTCGGCTCCCTCCTGTCCCAGTCCCAGCTCCAGCTCAGTGTGACAGGCCCGGCTCCCTCCTGTCCCAGTCCCAGCTCAGTGTGACAGGCCCGGCTCCCTCCTGTCCCAGTCCCAGTCCCAGCTCAGTGTGACAGGCCCGGCTCCCTCCTGTCCCAGTCCCTGATCCAGCTCAGTGTGACAGGCCCGGCTCCCTCCTGTCCCAGTCCCAGTCCCAGCTCAGTGTCATAGGCCCGGCTCCCTCCTGTCCCAGTCCCAGCTCCAGCTCAGTGTGACAGGCCCGGCTCCCTCCTGTCCCAGTCCCAGCTCCAGCTCAGTGTGACAGGCCGGCTCCCTCCTGTCCCAGTCCCAGCTCCAGCCCAGTGTGACAGGCCCGGCTCCCTCCTGTCCCAGTCCCAGCTCCAGCTCAGTGTGACAGGCCCGGCTCCCTCCTGTCCCAGACCCAGCTCAGTGTGACAGGCCCGGCTCCCTCCTGATCCAGACCCAGCTCAGTGTGACAGGCCCGGCCCTCTCCTGTCCCTGTCCCAGTCCCAGCTCAGTGTGACAGGCCCGGCTCCCTCCTGTCCCAGTCCCAGTCCCAGCTCAGTGTGACAGGCCCGGCTCCCTCCTGTCCCAGTCCCAGCTCAGTGTGACCGGCCCGGCTCCCTCCTGTCCCAGTCCCAGCTCAGTGTGACAGGCCCGGCTCCCTCCTGTCGCAGTCCCAGCTCCAGCTCAATGTGACAGGCCCGGCTCCCTCCTGTCCCAGTCCCAGCTCAGTGTGACAGGCCCGGCTCCCTCCTGTCCCAGCTCCAGCTCCAGCTCAGTGTGACAGGCCCGGCTCCCTCCAGTCCCAGTCCCAGCTCCAGCTCAGTGTGACAGGCCCGGCTCCCTCCTGTCCCAGTCCCAGCTCAGTGTGACAGGCCCGGCTCCCTCCTGTCCCAGTCCCAGCTCCAGCTCAGTGTGACAGGCCCGGCTCCCTCCTGTCCCAGTCCCAGCTCCAGCTCAGTGTGACAGGCCCGGCTCCCTCCTCTCCCAGTCCCAGCTCCAGCTCAGTGTGACAGGCCCGGCTCCCTCCTGTCCCAGTCCCAGCTCAGTGTGACAGGCCCGGCTCCCTCCTGTCCCAGTCCCAGTCCCAGCTCAGTGTGACAGGCCCGGTTCCCTCCTGTCCCAGTCCCAGCTCAGTGTGACAGGCCCGGTTCCCTCCTGTCCCAGCTCCAGCTCAGTGTGACAGGCCCGGCTCCCTCCTGTCCCAGTCCCAGCTCCAGCTCAGTGTGACAGGCCCGGCTCCCTCCTGTCCCAGTCCCAGCTCCAGCTCAGTGTGACAGGCCCGGCTCCCTCCTGTCCCAGTCCCAGTCCCCGCTCTGTGTTACACGCCCGGCTCCCTCCTGTCCCAGTCCCAGCTAAGTGTGACAGGCCCGGCTCCCTCCTGTCCCAGTCCCAGCTCCAGCTCAGTGTGACAGGCCCGGCTCCCTCCTGTCCCAGTCCCAGCTCAGTGTGACAGGCCCGGCTCCCTCCTGTCCCAGTCCCAGCTCCAGCTCAGTGTGACAGGCCCGGCTCCCTCCTGTCCCAGTCCCAGCTCAGTGTGACAGGCCCGGTTCCCTCCTGTCCCAGTCCCAGCTCAGTGTGACAGGCCCGGCTCCCTCCTGTCCCAGTCCCAGTCCCAGCTCAGTGTGACAGGCCCGGCTCCCTCCTGTCCCAGTCCCTGATCCAGCTCAGTGTGACAGGCCCGGCTCCCTCCTGTCCCAGTCCCAGTCCCAGCTCAGTGTCATAGGCCCGGCTCCCTCCTGTCCCAGTCCCAGCTCCAGCTCAGTGTGACAGGCCCGGCTCCCTCCTGTCCCAGTCCCAGCTCCAGCTCAGTGTGACAGGCCCGGCTCCCTCCTGATCCAGACCCAGCTCAGTGTGACAGGCCCGGCTCTCTCCTGTCCCTGTCCCAGTCCCAGCTCAGTGTGACAGGCCCGGCTCCCTCCTGTCCCAGTCCCAGCTCAGTGTGACAGGCCCGGCTCCCTCCTGTCGCAGTCCCAGCTCCAGCTCAGTGTGACAGGCCCGGCTCCCTCCTGTCCCAGTCCCAGCTCAGTGTGACAGGCCCGGCTCCCTCCTGTCGCAGTCCCAGCTCCAGCTCAATGTGACAGGCCCGGCTCCCTCCTGTCCCAGTCCCAGCTCAGTGTGACAGGCCCGGCTCCCTCCTGTCCCAGTCCCAGCTCAGTGTGACAGGCCCGGCTCCCTCCTGTCCCAGTCCCAGCTCAGTGTGACAGGCCCGTCTCCCTCCTGTCCCAATCCCAGCTCAGTGTGACAGGCCCGGCTCCCTCTTGTCGCAGTCCCAGCTCCAGCTCAGTGTGACAGGCCCGGCTCCCTCCTGTCCCAGTCCCAGCTCAGTGTGACAGGCCCGGCTCCCTCCTGTCCCAGTCCCAGCTCAGTGTAACAGGCCCGGCTCCCTCCTGTCCCAGTCCCAGTCCCAGCTCAGTGTGACAGGCCCGGCTCCCTCCTGTCCCAGTCCCAGCTCAGTGTGACAGGCCCGGCTCCCTCCTGTCCCAGTCGCAGCTCCAGCTCAGTGTGACAGGCCTGGCTCCCTCCTGTCCCAGTCCCAGCTCCAGCTCAGTGTGACAGGCCCGGCTCCCTCCTGTCCCAGTCCCAGCTCCAGCTCAGTGTGACAGGCCCGGCTCCCTCCTGTCCCAGTCCCAGCTCCAGCTCAGTGTGACAGGCCCGGCTCCCTCCTGTCCCAGTCCCAGCTCAGTGTGACAGGCCCGGCTCCCTCCTGTCTCAGTCCCAGTCCCAGCTCAGTGTGACAGGCCCGGCTCCCTCCT
The DNA here is from genome assembly GCF_047496885.1 of Scyliorhinus torazame. Lineage (NCBI taxonomy): Eukaryota > Metazoa > Chordata > Chondrichthyes > Carcharhiniformes > Scyliorhinidae > Scyliorhinus > Scyliorhinus torazame. Next base: position 71,713 of record NW_027308432.1, read on the forward strand.
GTCGCAGTCCCAGTCCCAGCTCCGTGTGACAGGCCCGGCTCCCTCCTGTCCCAGTCCCAGCTCAGTGTGACAGGCCCGGCTCCCTCCTGTCCCAGTCCCAGCTCAGTGTAACAGGCCCGGCTCCCTCCTGTCCCAGTCCCAGTCCCAGCTCAGTGTGACAGGCCCGGCTCCCTCCTGTCCCAGTCCCAGCTCAGTGTGACAGGCCCGGCTCCCTCCTGTCCCAGTCGCAGCTCCAGCTCAGTGTGACAGGCCTGGCTCCCTCCTGTCCCAGTCCCAGCTCCAGCTCAGTGTGACAGGCCCGGCTCCCTCCTGTCCCAGTCCCAGCTCCAGCTCAGTGTGACAGGCCCGGCTCCCTCCTGTCCCAGTCCCAGCTCCAGCTCAGTGTGACAGGCCCGGCTCCCTCCTGTCCCAGTCCCAGCTCAGTGTGACAGGCCCGGCTCCCTCCTGTCTCAGTCCCAGTCCCAGCTCAGTGTGACAGGCCCGGCTCCCTCCTGTCCCAGTCCCAGTCCCAGCTCCGTGTGACAGGCCCGGCTCCCTCCTGTCCCAGTCCCAGCTCAGTGTGACAGGCCCGGCTCACCCCTGTCCCAGTCCCAGCTCCAGCTCAGTGTGACAGGCCCGGCTCACTCCTGTCCCAGTCCCAGCTCCAGCTCAGTGTGACAGGCCCGGCTCCCTCCTGTCCCAGCTCCAGCTCAGTGTGACAGGCCCGGCTCCCTCCTGTCCCAGTCCCAGCTCCAGCTCAGTGTGACAGGACCGGCTCCCTCCTGTCCCAGTCCCAGCTCCAGCTCAGTGTGACAGGCCCGGCTCCCTCCTCTCCCAGTCCCAGTCCCAGCTCAGTGTCACAGGCCCGGCTCCCTCCTGTCCCAGTCCCAGCTCAGTGTGACAGGCCCGGCTCCCTCCTCTCCCAGTCCCAGTCCCAGCTCAGTGTCACAGGCCCGGCTCCCTCCTGTCCCAGTCCCAGCTCAGTGTCACAGGCCCGGCTCTCTCCTGTCCCTGTCCCAGTCCCAGCTCAGTGTGACAGGCCCGGCTCCCTCCTGTCGCAGTCCCAGCTCCAGCTCAGTGTGACAGGCCCGGCTCCCTCCTGTCCCAGTCCCAGCTCCAGGTCAGTGTGACAGGCCCGGCTCCCTCCCGTCCCAGTCCCAGTCCCAGCTCAGTGTGACAGGCCCGGCTCCCTCCTGTCCCAGTCCCAGCTCCAGGTCAGTGTGACAGGCCCGGCTCCCTCCTGTCCCAGTCCCAGCTCAGTGTGACAGGCCCGGCTCCCTCCTGTCCCAGTCCCAGTCCCAGCTCAGTGTGACAGGCCCGGCTCCCTCCTGTCCCAGTCCCAGTCCCAGCTCAGTGTGACAGGCCCGGCACCCTCCTGTCCCAGTCGCAGTCCCAGCTCAGTGTGACAGGCCCGGCTCCCTCCAGTCCCAGTCCCAGCTCCAGCTCAGAGTGACTGGCCCGGCTCCCTCCTGTCCCAGTCCCAGCTCAGTGTGACAGGCCCGGCTCCCTCCTGTCCCAGTCCCAGTCCCAGCTCAGTGTGACAGGCCCGGCTCCCTCCTGTCCCAGTCCCAGCTCAGTGTGACAGGCCCGCCTCCCTCCTGTCCCAGTCCCAGCTCCAGCTCAGTGTGACAGGCCCGGCTCCCTCCTGTCCCAGTCCCAGCTCAGTGTGACAGGCCCGGCTCCCTCCAGTCCCAGCCCTAGCTCAGTGTGACAGGCCCGGCTCCCTCCTGTCCCAGTCCCAGTCCCAGCTCAGTGTGACAGGCCCGGCTCCCTCCTGTCCCAGTCCCAGCTCCAGCTCAGTGTGACAGGCCCGGCTCCCTCCAGTCCCAGTCCCAGCTCCAGCTCAGTGTGACAGGCCCGGCTCCCTCCTGTCCCAGTCCCAGCTCCAGCTCAGTATGACAGGCCCGGCTCCCTCCTGTCCCAGTCCCAGCTCAGTGTGACAGGCCCGGCTCCCTCCTGTCCCAGTCCCAGTCCCAGCTCAGTGTGACAGGCCCGGCTCCCTCCAGTCCCAGTCCCAGCTCAGTGTGACTGGTCCGGCTCCCTCCTGTCCCAGTCCCAGCTCCAGCTCAGTGTGACAGGCCTGGCTCCCTCCTGTCCCAGTCCCAGCTCCAGCTCAGTGTGACAGGCCCGGCTCCCTCCTGTCCCAGTCCCAGCTCAGTGTGACAGGCCCGGCTCCCTCCTGTCCCAGCTCCAGCTCAGTGTGACAGGCCCGGCTCCCTCCTGTCCCAGTCCCAGTCCCCGCTCAGTGTGACAGGCCCGGCTCCCTCCTGTCCCAGACCCAGCTCAGTGTGACAGGCCCGGCTCCCTCCTGATCCAGACCCAGCTCAGTTTGACAGGCCCGGCTCTCTCCTGTCCCTGTCCCAGCTCAGTGTGACAGGCCCGGCTCCCTCCTGTCCCAGTCCCAGTCCCAGCTCAGTGTGACAGGCCCGGCTCCCTCCTGTCCCAGTCCCAGCTCAGTGTGTCCGGCCCGGCTCCCTCCTGTCCCAGTCCCAGCTCAGTGTGACAGGCCCGGCTCCCTCCTGTCCCAGTCCCAGTCCCAGCTCAGTGTGACAGGCTCGGCTCCCTCCTGTCCCAGTCCCAGCTCCAGCTCAGTGTGACAGGCCCGGCTCCCTCCTGTCCCAGTCGCAGTCCCAGCTCAGTGTGACAGGCCCGGCTCCCTCCAGTCCCAGTCCCAGCTCCAGCTCAGAGTGACTGGCCCGGCTCCCTCCTGTCCCAGTCCCAGCTCAGTGTGACAGGCCCGGCTCCCTCCTGTCCCAGTCCCAGTCCCAGCTCAGTGTGACAGGCCCGGCTCCCTCCTGTCCCAGTCCCAGCTCAGTGTGACAGGCCCGCCTCCCTCCTGTCCCAGTCCCAGCTCCAGCTCAGTGTGACAGGCCCGGCTCCCTCCTGTCCCAGTCCCAGCTCAGTGTGTCCGGCCCGGCTCCCTCCTGTCCCAGTCCCAGCTCAGTGTGACAGGCCCGGCTCCCTCCTGTCCCAGCTCCAGCTCAGTGTGACAGGCCCGGCTCCCTCCTGTCCCAGTCCCAGTCCCCGCTCAGTGTGACAGGCCCGGCTCCCTCCTGTCCCAGACCCAGCTCAGTGTGACAGGCCCGGCTCCCTCCTGATCCAGACCCAGCTCAGTTTGACAGGCCCGGCTCTCTCCTGTCCCTGTCCCAGTCCCAGCTCAGTGTGACAGGCCCGGCTCCCTCCTGTCCCAGTCCCAGTCCCAGCTCAGTGTGACAGGCCCGGCTCCCTCCTGTCCCAGTCCCAGCTCAGTGTGTCCGGCCCGGCTCCCTCCTGTCCCAGTCCCAGCTCAGTGTGACAGGCCCGGCTCCCTCCTGTCCCAGTCCCAGTCCCAGCTCAGTGTGACAGGCTCGGCTCCCTCCTGTCCCAGTCCCAGCTCCAGCTCAGTGTGACAGGCCCGGCTCCCTCCTGTCCCAGTCCCAGTCCCAGCTCAGTGTGACAGGCCCGGCTCCCTCCAGTCCCAGTCCCAGCTCAGTGTGACTGGTCCGGCTCCCTCCTGTCCCAGTCCCAGCTCCAGCTCAGTGTGACAGGCCTGGCTCCCTCCTGTCCCAGTCCCAGCTCCAGCTCAGTGTGACAGGCCCGGCTCCCTCCTGTCCCAGTCCCAGCTCAGTGTGACAGGCCCGGCTCCCTCCTGTCCCAGTCCCAGCTCCAGCTCAGTGTGACAGGCCCGGCTCCCTCCTGTCCCAGTCCCAGCTCAGTGTGACAGGCCCGGCTCCCTCCAGTCCCAGCCCTAGCTCAGTGTGACAGGCCCGGCTCCCTCCTGTCCCAGTCCCAGTCCCAGCTCAGTGTGACAGGCCCGGCTCCCTCCTGTCCCAGTCCCAGCTCCAGCTCAGTGTGACAGGCCCGGCTCCCTCCAGTCCCAGTCCCAGCTCCAGCTCAGTGTGACAGGCCCGGCTCCCTCCTGTCCCAGTCCCAGCTCCAGCTCAGTATGACAGGCCCGGCTCCCTCCTGTCCCAGTCCCAGCTCAGTGTGACAGGCCCGGCTCCCTCCTGTCCCAGTCCCAGTCCCAGCTCAGTGTGACAGGCCCGGCTCCCTCCAGTCCCAGTCCCAGCTCAGTGTGACTGGTCCGGCTCCCTCCTGTCCCAGTCCCAGCTCCAGCTCAGTGTGACAGGCCTGGCTCCCTCCTGTCCCAGTCCCAGCTCCAGCTCAGTGTGACAGGCCCGGCTCCCTCCTGTCCCAGTCCCAGCTCAGTGTGACAGGCCCGGCTCCCTCCTGTCCCAGCTCCAGCTCAGTGTGACAGGCCCGGCTCCCTCCTGTCCCAGTCCCAGTCCCCGCTCAGTGTGACAGGCCCGGCTCCCTCCTGTCCCAGACCCAGCTCAGTGTGACAGGCCCGGCTCCCTCCTGATCCAGACCCAGCTCAGTTTGACAGGCCCGGCTCTCTCCTGTCCCTGTCCCAGTCCCAGCTCAGTGTGACAGGCCCGGCTCCCTCCTGTCCCAGTCCCAGTCCCAGCTCAGTGTGACAGGCCCGGCTCCCTCCTGTCCCAGTCCCAGCTCAGTGTGTCCGGTCCGGCTCCCTCCTGTCCCAGTCCCAGCTCAGTGTGACAGGCCCGGCTCCCTCCTGTCCCAGTCCCAGTCCCAGCTCAGTGTGACAGGCTCGGCTCCCTCCTGTCCCAGTCCCAGCTCCAGCTCAGTGTGACAGGCCCGGCTCCCTCCTGTCCCAGTCCCAGCTCAGTGTGACAGGCCCGGCTCCCTCCTGTCCCAGTCCCAGTCCCAGCTCAGTGTGACAGGCCCGGCTCCCTCCTGTCCCAGTCCCTGATCCAGCTCAGTGTGACAGGCCCGGCTCCCTCCTGTCCCAGTCCCAGTCCCAGCTCAGTGTCATAGGCCCGGCTCCCTCCTGTCCCAGTCCCAGCTCCAGCTCAGTGTGACAGGCCCGGCTCCCTCCTGTCCCAGTCCCAGCTCCAGCTCAGTGTGACAGGCCGGCTCCCTCCTGTCCCAGTCCCAGCTCCAGCCCAGTGTGACAGGCCCGGCTCCCTCCTGTCCCAGTCCCAGCTCCAGCTCAGTGTGACAGGCCCGGCTCCCTCCTGTCCCAGACCCAGCTCAGTGTGACAGGCCCGGCTCCCTCCTGATCCAGACCCAGCTCAGTGTGACAGGCCCGGCTCTCTCCTGTCCCTGTCCCAGTCCCAGCTCAGTGTGACAGGCCCGGCTCCCTCCTGTCCCAGTCCCAGTCCCAGCTCAGTGTGACAGGCCCGGCTCCCTCCAGTCCCAGTCCCAGCTCAGTGTGACTGGTCCGGCTCCCTCCTGTCCCAGTCCCAGCTCCAGCTCAGTGTGACAGGCCTGGCTCCCTCCTGTCCCAGTCCCAGCTCCAGCTCAGTGTGACAGGCCCGGCTCCCTCCTGTCCCAGTCCCAGCTCAGTGTGACAGGCCCGGCTCCCTCCTGTCCCAGCTCCAGCTCAGTGTGACAGGCCCGGCTCCCTCCTGTCCCAGTCCCAGTCCCCGCTCAGTGTGACAGGCCCGGCTCCCTCCTGTCCCAGACCCAGCTCAGTGTGACAGGCCCGGCTCCCTCCTGATCCAGACCCAGCTCAGTTTGACAGGCCCGGCTCTCTCCTGTCCCTGTCCCAGTCCCAGCTCAGTGTGACAGGCCCGGCTCCCTCCTGTCCCAGTCCCAGTCCCAGCTCAGTGTGACAGGCCCGGCTCCCTCCTGTCCCAGTCCCAGCTCAGTGTGTCCGGCCCGGCTCCCTCCTGTCCCAGTCCCAGCTCAGTGTGACAGGCCCGGCTCCCTCCTGTCCCAGTCCCAGTCCCAGCTCAGTGTGACAGGCTCGGCTCCCTCCTGTCCCAGTCCCAGCTCCAGCTCAGTGTGCCAGGCCCGGCTCCCTCCTGTCCCAGTCGCAGTCCCAGCTCAGTGTGACAGGCCCGGCTCCCTCCAGTCCCAGTCCCAGCTCCAGCTCAGAGTGACTGGCCCGGCTCCCTCCTGTCCCAGTCCCAGCTCAGTGTGACAGGCCCGGCTCCCTCCTGTCCCAGTCCCAGTCCCAGCTCAGTGTGACAGGCCCGGCTCCCTCCTGTCCCAGTCCCAGCTCAGTGTGACAGGCCCGCCTCCCTCCTGTCCCAGTCCCAGCTCCAGCTCAGTGTGACAGGCCCGGCTCCCTCCTGTCCCAGTCCCAGCTCAGTGTGACAGGCCCGGCTCCCTCCAGTCCCAGCCCTAGCTCAGTGTGACAGGCCCGGCTCCCTCCTGTCCCAGTCCCAGTCCCAGCTCAGTGTGACAGGCCCGGCTCCCTCCTGTCCCAGTCCCAGCTCCAGCTCAGTGTGACAGGCCCGGCTCCCTCCAGTCCCAGTCCCAGCTCCAGCTCAGTGTGACAGGCCCGGCTCCCTCCAGTCCCAGTCCCAGCTCAGTGTGACTGGTCCGGCTCCCTCCTGTCCCAGTCCCAGCTCCAGCTCAGTGTGACAGGCCTGGCTCCCTCCTGTCCCAGTCCCAGCTCCAGCTCAGTGTGACAGGCCCGGCTCCCTCCTGTCCCAGTCCCAGCTCAGTGTGACAGGCCCGGCTCCCTCCTGTCCCAGTCCCAGCTCCAGCTCAGTGTGACAGGCCCGGCTCCCTCCTGTCCCAGTCCCAGCTCAGTGTGACAGGCCCGGCTCCCTCCAGTCCCAGCCCTAGCTCAGTGTGACAGGCCCGGCTCCCTCCTGTCCCAGTCCCAGTCCCAGCTCAGTGTGACAGGCCCGGCTCCCTCCTGTCCCAGTCCCAGCTCCAGCTCAGTGTGACAGGCCCGGCTCCCTCCAGTCCCAGTCCCAGCTCCAGCTCAGTGTGACAGGCCCGGCTCCCTCCTGTCCCAGTCCCAGCTCCAGCTCAGTATGACAGGCCCGGCTCCCTCCTGTCCCAGTCCCAGCTCAGTGTGACAGGCCCGGCTCCCTCCTGTCCCAGTCCCAGTCCCAGCTCAGTGTGACAGGCCCGGCTCCCTCCAGTCCCAGTCCCAGCTCAGTGTGACTGGTCCGGCTCCCTCCTGTCCCAGTCCCAGCTCCAGCTCAGTGTGACAGGCCTGGCTCCCTCCTGTCCCAGTCCCAGCTCCAGCTCAGTGTGACAGGCCCGGCTCCCTCCTGTCCCAGTCCCAGCTCAGTGTGACAGGCCCGGCTCCCTCCTGTCCCAGCTCCAGCTCAGTGTGACAGGCCCGGCTCCCTCCTGTCCCAGTCCCAGTCCCCGCTCAGTGTGACAGGCCCGGCTCCCTCCTGTCCCAGACCCAGCTCAGTGTGACAGGCCCGGCTCCCTCCTGATCCAGACCCAGCTCAGTTTGACAGGCCCGGCTCTCTCCTGTCCCTGTCCCAGTCCCAGCTCAGTGTGACAGGCCCGGCTCCCTCCTGTCCCAGTCCCAGTCCCAGCTCAGTGTGACAGGCCCGGCTCCCTCCTGTCCCAGTCCCAGCTCAGTGTGTCCGGCCCGGCTCCCTCCTGTCCCAGTCCCAGCTCAGTGTGACAGGCCCGGCTCCCTCCTGTCCCAGTCCCAGTCCCAGCTCAGTGTGACAGGCTCGGCTCCCTCCTGTCCCAGTCCCAGCTCCAGCTCAGTGTGACAGGCCCGGCTCCCTCCTGTCCCAGTCCCAGCTCAGTGTGACAGGCCCGGCTCCCTCCTGTCCCAGTCCCAGTCCCAGCTCAGTGTGACAGGCCCGGCTCCCTCCTGTCCCAGTCCCTGATCCAGCTCAGTGTGACAGGCCCGGCTCCCTCCTGTCCCAGTCCCAGTCCCAGCTCAGTGTCATAGGCCCGGCTCCCTCCTGTCCCAGTCCCAGCTCCAGCTCAGTGTGACAGGCCCGGCTCCCTCCTGTCCCAGTCCCAGCTCCAGCTCAGTGTGACAGGCCGGCTCCCTCCTGTCCCAGTCCCAGCTCCAGCCCAGTGTGACAGGCCCGGCTCCCTCCTGTCCCAGTCCCAGCTCCAGCTCAGTGTGACAGGCCCGGCTCCCTCCTGTCCCAGACCCAGCTCAGTGTGACAGGCCCGGCTCCCTCCTGATCCAGACCCAGCTCAGTGTGACAGGCCCGGCTCTCTCCTGTCCCTGTCCCAGTCCCAGCTCAGTGTGACAGGCCCGGCTCCCTCCTGTCCCAGTCCCAGTCCCAGCTCAGTGTGACAGGCCCGGCTCCCTCCAGTCCCAGTCCCAGCTCAGTGTGACTGGTCCGGCTCCCTCCTGTCCCAGTCCCAGCTCCAGCTCAGTGTGACAGGCCTGGCTCCCTCCTGTCCCAGTCCCAGCTCCAGCTCAGTGTGACAGGCCCGGCTCCCTCCTGTCCCAGTCCCAGCTCAGTGTGACAGGCCCGGCTCCCTCCTGTCCCAGCTCCAGCTCAGTGTGACAGGCCCGGCTCCCTCCTGTCCCAGTCCCAGTCCCCGCTCAGTGTGACAGGCCCGGCTCCCTCCTGTCCCAGACCCAGCTCAGTGTGACAGGCCCGGCTCCCTCCTGATCCAGACCCAGCTCAGTTTGACAGGCCCGGCTCTCTCCTGTCCCTGTCCCAGTCCCAGCTCAGTGTGACAGGCCCGGCTCCCTCCTGTCCCAGTCCCAGTCCCAGCTCAGTGTGACAGGCCCGGCTCCCTCCTGTCCCAGTCCCAGCTCAGTGTGTCCGGCCCGGCTCCCTCCTGTCCCAGTCCCAGCTCAGTGTGACAGGCCCGGCTCCCTCCTGTCCCAGTCCCAGTCCCAGCTCAGTGTGACAGGCTCGGCTCCCTCCTGTCCCAGTCCCAGCTCCAGCTCAGTGTGCCAGGCCCGGCTCCCTCCTGTCCCAGTCGCAGTCCCAGCTCAGTGTGACAGGCCCGGCTCCCTCCAGTCCCAGTCCCAGCTCCAGCTCAGAGTGACTGGCCCGGCTCCCTCCTGTCCCAGTCCCAGCTCAGTGTGACAGGCCCGGCTCCCTCCTGTCCCAGTCCCAGTCCCAGCTCAGTGTGACAGGCCCGGCTCCCTCCTGTCCCAGTCCCAGCTCAGTGTGACAGGCCCGCCTCCCTCCTGTCCCAGTCCCAGCTCCAGCTCAGTGTGACAGGCCCGGCTCCCTCCTGTCCCAGTCCCAGCTCAGTGTGACAGGCCCGGCTCCCTCCAGTCCCAGCCCTAGCTCAGTGTGACAGGCCCGGCTCCCTCCTGTCCCAGTCCCAGTCCCAGCTCAGTGTGACAGGCCCGGCTCCCTCCTGTCCCAGTCCCAGCTCCAGCTCAGTGTGACAGGCCCGGCTCCCTCCAGTCCCAGTCCCAGCTCCAGCTCAGTGTGACAGGCCCGGCTCCCTCCTGTCCCAGTCCCAGCTCCAGCTCAGTATGACAGGCCCGGCTCCCTCCTGTCCCAGTCCCAGCTCAGTGTGACAGGCCCGGCTCCCTCCTGTCCCAGTCCCAGTCCCAGCTCAGTGTGACAGGCCCGGCTCCCTCCTGTCCCAGTCCCAGCTCAGTGTGACAGGCCCGGCTCCCTCCTGTCCCAGTCCCAGTCCCAGCTCAGTGTGACAGGCCCGGCTCCCTCCAGTCCCAGTCCCAGCTCAGTGTGACTGGTCCGGCTCCCTCCTGTCCCAGTCCCAGCTCCAGCTCAGTGTGACAGGCCTGGCTCCCTCCTGTCCCAGTCCCAGCTCCAGCTCAGTGTGACAGGCCCGGCTCCCTCCTGTCCCAGTCCCAGCTCAGTGTGACAGGCCCGGCTCCCTCCTGTCCCAGCTCCAGCTCAGTGTGACAGGCCCGGCTCCCTCCTGTCCCAGTCCCAGTCCCCGCTCAGTGTGACAGGCCCGGCTCCCTCCTGTCCCAGACCCAGCTCAGTGTGACAGGCCCGGCTCCCTCCTGATCCAGACCCAGCTCAGTTTGACAGGCCCGGCTCTCTCCTGTCCCTGTCCCAGTCCCAGCTCAGTGTGACAGGCCCGGCTCCCTCCTGTCCCAGTCCCAGTCCCAGCTCAGTGTGACAGGCCCGGCTCCCTCCTGTCCCAGTCCCAGCTCAGTGTGTCCGGCCCGGCTCCCTCCTGTCCCAGTCCCAGCTCAGTGTGACAGGCCCGGCTCCCTCCTGTCCCAGTCCCAGTCCCAGCTCAGTGTGACAGGCTCGGCTCCCTCCTGTCCCAGTCCCAGCTCCAGCTCAGTGTGACAGGCCCGGCTCCCTCCTGTCCCAGTCCCAGCTCAGTGTGACAGGCCCGGCTCCCTCCTGTCCCAGTCCCAGTCCCAGCTCAGTGTGACAGGCCCGACTCCCTCCTGTCCCAGTCCCTGATCCAGCTCAGTGTGACAGGCCCAGCTCCCTCCTGTCCCAGTCCCAGTCCCAGCTCAGTGTCATAGGCCCGGCTCCCTCCTGTCCCAGTCCCAGCTCCAGCTCAGTGTGACAGGCCCGGCTCCCTCCTGTCCCAGTCCCAGCTCCAGCTCAGTGTGACAGGCCGACTCCCTCCTGTCCCAGTCCCAGCTCCAGCCCAGTGTGACAGGCTTGGCTCCCTCCTGTCCCAGTCCCAGCTCCAGCTCAGTGTGACAGGCCCGGCTCCCTCCTGTCCCAGACCCAGCTCAGTGTGACAGGCCCGGCTCCCTCCTGATCCAGACCCAGCTCAGTGTGACAGGCCCGGCTCTCTCCTGTCCCTGTCCCAGTCCCAGCTCAGTGTGACAGGCCCGGCTCCCTCCTGTCCCAGTCCCAGTCCCAGCTCAGTGTGACAGGCCCGGCTCCCTCCTGTCCCAGTCCCAGCTCAGTGTGACCGGCCCGGCTCCCTCCTGTCCCAGTCCCAGCTCCAGCTCAGTGTGACAGGCCCGGCTCCCTCCTGTCCCAGTCCCAGCTCAGTGTGACAGACCCGGCTCCCTCCTGTCCCAGCTCCAGCTCAGTGTGACAGGCCCGGCTCCCTCCTGTCCCAGTCCCAGTCCCCGCTCAGTGTGACAGGCCCGGCTCCCTCCTGTCCCAGACCCAGCTCAGTGTGACAGGCCCGGCTCCCTCCTGATCCAGACCCAGCTCAGTTTGACAGGCCCGGCTCTCTCCTGTCCCTGTCCCAGTCCCAGCTCAGTGTGACAGGCCCGGCTCCCTCCTGTCCCAGTCCCAGCTCCAGCTCAGTGTGACAGGCCCGGCTCCCTCCTGTCCCAGTCCCAGCTCCAGCTCAGTGTGACAGGCCGGCTCCCTCCTGTCCCAGTCCCAGCTCCAGCTCTGTGTGACAGGCCCGGCTCCCTCCTGTCCCAGTCCCAGCTCCAGCTCAGTGTGACAGGCCCGGCTCCCTCCTGTCCCAGTCCCAGCTCCAGCTCAGTGTGACAGGCCCGGCTCCATCCTGTCCCAGTCCCATCTCAGTGTGACAGGCCCGGCTCCCTCCTGTCCCAGTCCCAGCTCCAGCTCAGTGTGACAGGCCCGGCTCCCTCCTGTCCCAGTCCCAGCTCAGTGTGACAGGCCCGGCTCCCTCCTGTCCCAGTCCCAGCTCAGTGTGACAGGCCCGGCTCCATCCTGTCCCAGCTCAGTGTGACAGGCCCGGTTCCCTCCTGTCCCAGTCCCAGCTCAGTGTGACAGGCCCGGCTCCCTCCTGTCCCAGTCCCAGTCCCAGCTCAGTGTGACAGGCTCGGCTCCCTCCTGTCCCAGTCCCAGCTCCAGCTCAGTGTGACAGGCCCGGCTCCCTCCTGTCCCAGTGCCAGCTCAGTGTGACAGGCCCGGCTCCCTCCTGTCCCAGTCCCAGCTCAGTGTGACAGGCCCGGCTCCTTCCTGTCCCAGTCCCAGTCCCAGCTCAGTGTGACAGGCCCGGCTCCCTCCTGTCCCAGTCCCTGATCCAGCTCAGTGTGACAGGCCCGGCTCCCTCCTGTCCCAGTCCCAGTCCCAGCTCAGTGTCATAGGCCCGGCTCCCTCCTGTCCCAGTCCCAGCTCAGTGTGACTGGTCCGGCTCCCTCCTGTCCCAGTCCCAGCTCCAGCTCAGTGTGACAGGCCCGGCTCCCTCCTGTCCCAGTCCCAGCTCCAGCTCAGTGTGACAGGCCCGGCTCCCTCCTGTCCCAGCTCCAGCTCAGTGTGACAGGCCCGACTCCCTCCTGTCCCAGTCCCAGTCCCCGCTCAGTGTGACAGGCCCGGCTCCCTCCTGTCCCAATCCCAATCCCAGCTCAGTGTGACAGGCCCGGCTCCCTCCTGTCCCAGTCCCAGTCCCCGCTCAGTGTGACAGGCCCGGCTCCCTCCTGTCCCAGTCCCAGCTCAGTGTGACAGGCCCGGCTCCCTCCTGTCCCAGTCCCAGCTCAGTGTGACAGGCCCGGCTCCCTCCTGTCCCAGTCCCAGCTCCAGCTCAGTGTGACAGGCCGGCTCCCTCCCGTCCCAGTCCCAGCTCCAGCTCTGTGTGACAGGCCCGGCTCCCTCCTGTCCCAGTCCCAGCTCCAGCTCAGTGTGACAGGCCCGGCTCCCTCCTGTCCCAGTCCCAGCTCCAGCTCAGTGTGACAGGCCCGGCTCCATCCTGTCTCAGTCCCATCTCAGTGTGACAGGCCCGGCTCCCTCCTGTCCCAGTCCCAGCTCCAGCTCAGTGTGACAGGCCCGGCTCCCTCCTGTCCCAGTCCCAGCTCAGTGTGACAGGCCCGGCTCCCTCCTGTCCCAGTCCCAGCTCAGTGTGACAGGCCCGGCTCCATCCTGTCCCAGCTCAGTGTGACAGGCCAGGTTCCCTCCTGTCCCAGTCCCAGCTCAGTGTGACAGGCCCGGCTCCCTCCTGTCCCAGTCCCAGTCCCAGCTCAGTGTGACAGGCTCGGCTCCCTCCTGTCCCAGTCCCAGCTCCAGCTCAGTGTGACAGGCCCGGCTCCCTCCTGTCCCAGTCCCAGCTCAGTGTGACAGGCCCGGCTCCCTCCTGTCCCAGTCCCAGCTCAGTGTGACAGGCCCGGCTCCTTCCTGTCCCAGTCCCAGTCCCAGCTCAGTGTGACAGGCCCGGCTCCCTCCTGTCCCAGTCCCTGATCCAGCTCAGTGTGACAGGCCCGGCTCCCTCCTGTCCCAGTCCCAGCTCCAGCTCACTGTGACAGGCCCGGCTCCCTCCTGTCCCAGTCAAAGCTCCAGCCCAGTGTGACAGGCCTGGCTCCCTCCTGTCCCAGTCCCAGTCCCAGCTCAGAGTGACAGGCCCGGCTCCCTCCTGTCCCAGACCCAGCTCAGTGTGACAGGCCCGGCTCCCTCCTGATCCAGACCCAGCTCAGTTTGACAGGCCCGGCTCTCTCCTGTCCCTGTCCCAGTCCCAGCTCAGTGTGACAGGCCCGGCTCCCTCCTGTCCCAGTCCCAGTCCCAGCTCAGTGTGACAGGCCCGGCTCCCTCCTGTCCCAGTCCCAGCTCAGTGTGTCCGGCCCGGCTCCCTCCTGTCCCAGTCCCAGCTCAGTGTGACAGGCCCAGCTCCCTCCTGTCCCAGTCCCAGTCCCAGCTCAGTGTGACAGGCTCGGCTCCCTCCTGTCCCAGTCCCAGCTCCAGCTCAGTGTGACAGGCCCGGCTCCCTCCTGTCCCAGTCCCAGCTCAGTGTGACAGGCCCGGCTCCCTCCTGTCCCAGTCCCAGTCCCAGCTCAGTGTGACAGGCCCGGCTCCCTCCTGTCCCAGTCCCTGATCCAGCTCAGTGTGACAGGCCCGGCTCCCTCCTGTCCCAGTCCCAGTCCCAGCTCAGTGTCATAGGCCCGGCTCCCTCCTGTCCCAGTCCCAGCTCCAGCTCAGTGTGACAGGCCCGGCTCCCTCCTGTCCCAGTCCCAGCTCCAGCTCAGTGTGACAGGCCGGCTCCCTCCTGTCCCAGTCCCAGCTCCAGCCCAGTGTGACAGGCCCGGCTCCCTCCTGTCCCAGTCCCAGCTCCAGCTCAGTGTAACAGGCCCGGCTCCCTCCTGTCCCAGACCCAGCTCAGTGTGACAGGCCCGGCTCCCTCCTGATCCAGACCCAGCTCAGTGTGACAGGCCCGGCTCTCTCCTGTCCCTGTCCCAGTCCCAGCTCAGTGTGACAGGCCCGGCTCCCTCCTGTCCCAGTCCCAGTCCCAGCTCAGTGTGACAGGCCCGGCTCCCTCCTGTCCCAGTCCCAGCTCAGTGTGACCGGCCCGGCTCCCTCCTGTCCCAGTCCCAGCTCAGTGTGACAGGCCCGGCTCCCTCCTGTCGCAGTCCCAGCTCCAGCTCAATGTGACAGGCCCGGCTCCCTCCTGTCCCAGTCCCAGCTCAGTGTGACAGGCCCGGCTCCCTCCTGTCCCAGCTCCAGCTCCAGCTCAGTGTGACAGGCCCGGCTCCCTCCAGTCCCAGTCCCAGCTCCAGCTCAGTGTGACAGGCCCGGCTCCCTCCTGTCGCAGTCCCAGCTCAGTGTGACAGGCCCGGCTCCCTCCTGTCCCAGTCCCAGCTCCAGCTCAGTGTGACAGGCCCGGCTCCCTCCTGTCCCAGTCCCAGCTCCAGCTCAGTGTGACAGGCCCGGCTCCCTCCTCTCCCAGTCCCAGCTCCAGCTCAGTGTGACAGGCCCGGCTCCCTCCTGTCCCAGTCCCAGCTCAGTGTGACAGGCCCGGCTCCCTCCTGTCCCAGTCCCAGTCCCAGCTCAGTGTGACAGGCCCGGTTCCCTCCTGTCCCAGTCCCAGCTCAGTGTGACAGGCCCGGTTCCCTCCTGTCCCAGTCCCAGCTCCAGCTCAGTGTGACAGGCCCGGCTCCCTCCTGTCCCAGTCCCAGCTCCAGCTCAGTGTGACAGGCCCGGCTCCCTCCTGTCCCAGTCCCAGCTCCAGCTCAGTGTGACAGGCCCGGCTCCCTCCTGTCCCAGTCCCAGTCCCCGCTCTGTGTTACACGCCCGGCTCCCTCCTGTCCCAGTCCCAGCTAAGTGTGACAGGCCCGGCTCCCTCCTGTCCCAGTCCCAGCTCCAGCTCAGTGTGACAGGCCCGGCTCCCTCCTGTCCCAGTCCCAGCTCAGTGTGACAGGCCCGGCTCCCTCCTGTCCCAGTCCCAGCTCCAGCTCAGTGTGACAGGCCCGGCTCCCTCCTGTCCCAGTCCCAGCTCAGTGTGACAGGCCCGGTTCCCTCCTGTCCCAGTCCCAGCTCAGTGTGACAGGCCCGGCTCCCTCCTGTCCCAGTCCCAGTCCCAGCTCAGTGTGACAGGCCCGGCTCCCTCCTGTCCCAGTCCCTGATCCAGCTCAGTGTGACAGGCCCGGCTCCCTCCTGTCCCAGTCCCAGTCCCAGCTCAGTGTCATAGGCCCGGCTCCCTCCTGTCCCAGTCCCAGCTCCAGCTCAGTGTGACAGGCCCGGCTCCCTCCTGTCCCAGTCCCAGCTCCAGCTCAGTGTGACAGGCCCGGCTCCCTCCTGATCCAGACCCAGCTCAGTGTGACAGGCCCGGCTCTCTCCTGTCCCTGTCCCAGTCCCAGCTCAGTGTGACAGGCCCGGCTCCCTCCTGTCCCAGTCCCAGCTCAGTGTGACAGGCCCGGCTCCCTCCTGTCGCAGTCCCAGCTCCAGCTCAGTGTGACAGGCCCGGCTCCCTCCTGTCCCAGTCCCAGCTCAGTGTGACAGGCCCGGCTCCCTCCTGTCGCAGTCCCAGCTCCAGCTCAATGTGACAGGCCCGGCTCCCTCCTGCCCCAGTCCCAGCTCAGTGTGACAGGCCCGGCTCCCTCCTGTCCCAGTCCCAGCTCCAGCTCAGTGTGACAGGCCCGGCTCCCTCCTGTCCCAGTCCCAGCTCAGTGTGACAGGCCCGTCTCCCTCCTGTCCCAATCCCAGCTCAGTGTGACAGGCCCGGCTCCCTCTTGTCGCAGTCCCAGCTCCAGCTCTGTGTGACAGGCCCGGCTCCCTCCTGTCCCAGTCCCAATCCCAGCTCAGTGTGACAGGCCCGGCTCCCTCCTGTCCCAGTCCCAGTCCCAGCTCAGTGTGACAGGCCCGGCTCCCTCCTGTCCCAGTCCCAGCTCAGTGTGACAGGCCCGTCTCCCTCCTGTCCCAATCCCAGCTCAGTGTGACAGGCCCGGCTCCCTCTTGTCGCAGTCCCAGCTCCAGCTCAGTGTGACAGGCCCGGCTCCCTCCTGTCCCAGTCCCAGCTCAGTGTGACAGGCCCGGCTCCCTCCTGTCCCAGTCCCAGCTCAGTGTAACAGGCCCGGCTCCCTCCTGTCCCAGTCCCAGTCCCAGCTCAGTGTGACAGGCCCGGCTCCCTCCTGTCCCAGTCCCAGCTCAGTGTGACAGGCCCGGCTCCCTCCTGTCCCAGTCCCAGTCCCAGCTCCGTGTGACAGGCCCGGCTCCCTCCTGTCCCAGTCCCAGCTCAGTGTGACAGGCCCGGCTCACCCCTGTCCCAGTCCCAGCTCCAGCTCAGTGTGACAGGCCCGGCTCACTCCTGTCCCAGTCCCAGCTCCAGCTCAGTGTGACAGGCCCGGCTCCCTCCTGTCCCAGCTCCAGCTCAGTGTGACAGGCCCGGCTCCCTCCTGTCCCAGTCCCAGCTCCAGCTCAGTGTGACAGGACCGGCTCCCTCCTGTCCCAGTCCCAGCTCCAGCTCAGTGTGACAGGCCCGGCTCCCTCCTCTCCCAGTCCCAGTCCCATCTCAGTGTCACAGGCCCGGCTCCCTCCTGTCCCAGTCCCAGCTCAGTGTCACAGGCCCGGCTCCCTCCTGTCCCAGTCCCAGCTCAGTGTGACAGGCCCGGCTCCCTCCTGTCCCAGTCCCAATCCCAGCTCAGTGTGACAGGCCCGGCTCCCTCCTGTCCCAGTCCCAGCTCAGTGTGGCAGGCCCGGCTCCCTCCTGTCCCAGTGCCAGCTCAGTGTGACAGGCCCGGCTCCCTCCTGTCCCTGTCCCAGCTCAGTGTGACAGGCCCGGCTCCCTCCTGTCCCAGTCCCAGCTCCAGCTCAATGTGACAGGCCCGGCTCCCTCCTGTCCCAGTCCCAGTCCCAGCTCAGTGTGACAGGCCCGGCTCCCTCCTGTCCCAGTCCCAGTCCCAGCTCAGTGTGACAGGCCCGGCTCCCTCCTGTCCCAGTCCCAGTCCCAGCTCAGTGTGACAGGCCCGGCTCCCTCCTGTCCCAGTCCCAGTCCCAGCTCAGTGTGACAGGCCCGGCTCCCTCCTGTCCCAGTCCCAGTCCCAGCTCAGTGTGACAGGCCCGGTTCCCTCCTGTCCCAGTCCCAGCTCCAGCTCAGTGTGACAGGCCCGGCTCCCTCCTGTCCCAGTCCCAGTCCCAGCTCAGTGTGACAGGCCCAGCTCCCTCTTGTCCCAGTCCCAGTCCCAGCTCAGTGTGACAGGCCCGGCTCCCTCCTGTCCCTGTCCCAGCTCAGTGTGACAGGCCCGGCTCCCTCCTGTCCCAGTCCCAGCACCAGCTCAGTGTGACAGGCCCGGCTCCCTCCTGTCCCAGTCCCAGCTCCAGCTCAGTGTGACAGGCCCGGCTCCCTCCTGTCCCAGTCCCAGTCCCAGCTCAGTGTGACAGGCCCGGCTCCCTCCTGTCCCAGTCCTAGTTCAGTGTGACAGGCCCGGCTCCCTCCTGTCCCAGTCCCAGTCCCCGCTCAGTGTGACAGGCCCGGCTCCCTCCTGTCCCAGTCCCAGCTCCAGCTCAGTGTGACAGGCCCGGCTCCCTCCTGTCCCAGTCCCAGCTCCAGCTCAGTGTGACAGGCCCGGCTCCCTCCTGTCCCAGTCCCAGTCCCAGCTCAGTGTGACAGGCCCGGCTCCCTCCTGTCCCAGTCCTAGCTCAGTGTGACAGGCCCGGCTCCCTCCTGTCCCAGTCCCAGTCCCCGCTCAGTGTGACAGGCCCGGCTCCCTCCTGTCCCAGTCCCAGCTCCAGCTCAGTGTGACAGGCCCGGCTCCCTCCTGTCCCAGTCCCAGTCCCAGCTCAGTGTGACAGGCCCGGCTCCCTCCTGTCCCAGTCCTAGCTCAGTGTGACAGGCCCGGCTCCCTCCTGTCCCAGTCCCAGTCCCCGCTCAGTGTGACAGGCCCGGCTCCCTCCTGTCCCAGTCCCAGCTCCAGCTCAGTGTGACAGGCCCGGCTCCCTCCTGTCCCAGTCCCAGCTCAGTGTGACAGGCCCGGCTCCCTCCTGTCCCAGTCCCAGCTCCAGCTCAGTGTGACAGGCCCGGCTCCCTCCTGTCCCAGTCCCAGCTCCAGCTCAGTGTGACAGGCCCGGCTCCCTCCTGTCCCAGTCCCAGCTCAGTGTGACAGGCCCGGCTCCCTCCTGTCCCAGTCCCAGCTCCAGCTCAGTGTGACAGGCCCGGCTCCCTCCTGTCCCAGTCCCAGCTCCAGCCCAGTGTGACAGGCCCGGCTCCCTCCTGTCCCAGTCCCAGCTCAGTGTGACAGGCCCGGCTCCCTCCTGATCCAGACCCAGCTCAGTGTGACAGGCCCGGCTCCCTCCTGTCCCAGTCCCAGTCCCCGCTCTGTGTTACACGCCCGGCTCCCTCCTGTCCCAGTCCCAGCTCAGTGTGACAGGCCCGGCTCCCTCCTGTCCCAGTCCCAGCTCCAGCTCAGTGTGACAGGCCCGGCTCCCTCCTGTCCCAGTCCCAGCTCAGTGTGACAGGCCCAGCTCCCTCCTGTCCCTGTCCCAGTCCCAGCTCAGTGTGACAGGCCCGGCTCCCTCCTGTCCCAGTCCCAGCTCCAGCTCAGTGTGACAGGCCCGGCTCCCTCCTGTCCCAGTCCCAGCTCAGTGTGACAGGCCCGGCTCCCTCCTGTCCCTGTCCCAGTCCCAGCTCAGTGTGACAGGCCCGGCTCCCTCCTGTCCCAGTCCCAGCTCCAGCTCAGTGTGACAGGCCCGGCTCCCTCCTGTCCCAGTCCCAGCTCAGTGTGACAGGCCCGGCTCCCTCCTGTCCCAGTCCCAGCTCCAGCTCAGTGTGACAGGCACGGCTCCCTCCTGTCCCAGTCCCAGTCCCAGCTCAGTGTGACAGGCCCGGCTCCCTCCTGTCCCAGTCCCAGCTCAGTGTGACAGGCCCGGCTCCCTCCTGTCCGAGTCCTAGTCCCAGCTCAGTGTGACAGGCCCGGCTCCCTCCTGTCCCAGTCCCAGCTCCAGCTCAGTGTGACAGGCCTGGCTCCCTTCTGTCCCAGACCCAGCTCCAGCTCAGTGTGACAGGCCCGGCTCCCTCCTGATCCAGACCCAGCTCCAGCTCAGTGTCACAGGCCCGGCTCCCTCCTGTCCCAGTCCTAGCTCAGTGTGACAGGCCCGGCTCTCTCCTGTCCCTGTCCCAGTCCCAGCTCAGTGTGACAGGCCCGGCTCCCTCCTGTCGCAGTCCCAGCTCCAGCTCAGTGTGACAGGCCCGGCTCCCTCCTGTCCCAGTCCCAGCTCCAGCTCAGTGTGACAGGCCCGGCTCCCTCCCGTCCCAGTCCCAGTCCCAGCTCAGTGTGACAGGCCCGGCTCCCTCCTGTCCCAGTCCCAGCTCCAGCTCAGTGTGACAGGCCCGGCTCCCTCCTGTCCCAGTCCCAGCTCAGTGTGACAGGCCCGGCTCCCTCCTGTCCCAGTCCCAGTCCCAGCTCAGTGTGACAGGCCCGGCTCCCTCCTGTCCCAGTCCCAGTCCCAGCTCAGTGTGACAGGCCCGGCACCCTCCTGTCCCAGTCCCAGTCCCAGCTCAGTGTGACAGGCCCGGCTCCCTCCAGTCCCAGTCCCAGCTCCAGCTCAGTGTGACTGGCCCGGCTCCCTCCTGTCCCAGTCCCAGCTCAGTGTGACAGGCCCGGCTCCTTCCTGTCCCAGTCCCAGTCCCAGCTCAGTGTGACAGGCCCGGCCCCCTCCTGTCCCAGTCCCAGCTCAGTGTGACAGGCCCGGCTCCCTCCTGTCCCAGTCCCAGCTGCAGCTCAGTGTGACAGGCCCGGCTCCCTCCTGTCCCAGTCCCAGCTCAGTGTGACAGGCCCGGCTCCCTCCAGTCCCAGCCCTAGCTCAGTGTGACAGGCCTGGCTCCCTCCTGTCCCAGTCCCAGTCCCAGCTCAGTGTGACAGGCCCGGCTCCCTCCAGTCCCAGTCCCAGCTCCAGCTCAGTGTGACAGGCCCGGCTCCCTCCTGTCCCAGTCCCAGCTCCAGCTCAGTGTGACAGGCCCGGCTCCCTCCTGTCCCAGTCCCAGCTCAGTGTGACAGGCCCGGCTCCCTCCTGTCCCAGTCCCTGTCCCAGCTCAGTGTGACAGGCCCGGCTCCCTCCAGTCCCAGTCCCAGCTCAGTGTGACTAGCCCGGCTCCCTCCTGTCCCAGTCCCAGCTCCAGCTCAGTGTGACAGGCCCGGCTCCCTCCTGTCCCAGTCCCAGCTCCAGCTCAGTGTGACAGGCCCGGCTCCCTCCTGTCCCAGTCCCAGCTCAGTGTGACAGGCCCGGCTCCCTCCTGTCCCAGCTCCAGCTCAGTGTGACAGGCCCGGCTCCCTCCTGTCCCAGTCCCAGTCCCCGCTCAGTGTGACAGGCCCGGCTCCCTCCTGTCCCAATCCCAATCCCAGCTCAGTGTGACAGGCCCGGCTCCCTCCTGTCCCAGTCCCAGTCCCCGCTCAGTGTGACAGGCCCGGCTCCCTCCTGTCCCAGTCCCAGCTCAGTGTGACAGGCCCGGCTCCCTCCTGTCCCAGTCCCAGCTCAGTGTGACAGGCCCGGCTCCCTCCTGTCCCAGTCCCAGCTCCAGCTCAGTGTGACAGGCCGCCTCCCTCCTGTCCCAGTCCCAGCTCCAGCTCAGTGTGACAGGCCCGGCTCCCTCCTGTCCCAGTCCCAGCTCAGTGTGACAGGCCCGGCTCCCTCCTGTCCCAGTCCCAGCTCAGTGTGACAGGCCCGGCTCCTTCCTGTCCCAGTCCCAGCTCAGTGTGACAGGCCCGGCTCCCTCCTGTCCCAGTCCCTGATCCAGCTCAGTGTGACAGGCCCGGCTCCCTCCTGTCCCAGTCCCAGTCCCAGCTCAGTGTCATAGGCCCGGCTCCCTCCTGTCCCAGTCCCAGCTCCAGCTCAGTGTGACAGGCCCGGCTCCCTCCTGTCCCAGTCCCAGCTCCAGCTCAGTGTGACAGGCCCGGCTCCCTCCTGTCCCAGTCCCAGCTCCAGCCCAGTGTGACAGCCCCGGCTCCCTCCTGTCCCAGTCCCAGTCCCAGCTCAGTGTGACAGGCCCGGCTCCCTCCTGTCCCAGACCCAGCTCAGTGTGACAGGCCCGGCTCCCTCCTGATCCAGACCCAGCTCAGTGTGACAGGCCCGGCTCTCTCCTGTCCCTGTCCCAGTCCCAGCTCAGTGTGACAGGCCCGGCTTCCTCCTGTCCCAGTCCCAGTCCCAGCTCAGTGTGACAGGCCCGGCTCCCTCCTGTCCCAGTCCCAGCTCAGTGTGACCGGCCCGGCTCCCTCCTGTCCCAGTCCCAGCTCAGTGTGACAGGCCCGGCTCCCTCCTGTCCCAGTCCCAGTCCCAGCTCAGTGTGACAGGCTCGGCTCCCTCCTGTCCCAGTCCCAGCTCCAGCTCAGTGTGACAGGCCCGGCTCCCTCCTGTCCCAGTCCCAGCTCAGTGTGACAGGCCCGGCTCCCTCCTGTCCCAGTCCCAGTCCCAGCTCAGTGTGACAGGCCCGGCTCCCTCCTGTCCCAGTCCCTGATCCAGCTCAGTGTGACAGGCCCGGCTCCCTCCTGTCCCAGTCCCAGTCCCAGCTCTGTGTCATAGGCCCAGCTCCCTCCTGTCCCAGTCCCAGCTCCAGCTCAGTGTGACAGGCCCGGCTCCCTCCTGTCCCAGTCCCAGCTCCAGCTCAGTGTGACAGGCCCGGCTCCCTCCTGTCCCAGTCCCAGCTCCAGCCCAGTGTGACAGGCCCGGCTCCCTCCTGTCCCAGTCCCAGCTCCAGCTCAGTGTGACAGGCCCGGCTCCCTCCTGTCCCAGACCCAGCTCAGTGTGACAGGCCCGGCTCCCTCCTGATCCAGACCCAGCTCAGTGTGACAGGCCCGGCTCTCTCCTGTCCCTGTCCCAGTCCCAGCTCAGTGTGACAGGCCCGGCTCCCACCTGTCCCAGTCCCAGTCCCAGCTCAGTGTGACAGGCCCGGCTCCCTCCTGTCCCAGTCCCAGCTCAGTGTGACCGGCCCGGCTCCCTTCTGTCCCAGTCCCAGCTCAGTGTGACAGGCCCGGCTCCCTCCTGTCGCAGTCCCAGCTCCAGCTCAATGTGACAGGCCCGGCTCCCTCCTGTCCCAGTCCCAGCTCAGTGTGACAGGCCCGGCTCCCTCCTGTCCCAGCTCCAGCTCCAGCTCAGTGTGACAGGCCCGGCTCCCTCCAGTCCCAGTCCCAGCTCCAGCTCAGTGTGACAGGCCCGGCTCCCTCCTGTCCCAGTCCCAGCTCAGTGTGACAGGCCCGGCTCCCTCCTGTCCCAGTCCCAGCTCCAGCTCAGTGTGACAGGCCCGGCTCCCTCCTGTCCCAGTCCCAGCTCCAGCTCAGTGTGACGGGCCCGGCTCCCTCCTCTCCCAGTCCCAGCTCCAGCTCAGTGTGACAGGCCCGGCTCCCTCCTGTCCCAGTCCCAGCTCAGTGTGACAGGCCCGGCTCCCTCCTGTCCCAGTCCCAGTCCCAGCTCAGTGTGACAGGCCCGGTTCCCTCCTGTCCCAGTCCCAGCTCAGTGTGACAGGCCCGGTTCCCTCCTGTCCCAGCTCCAGCTCAGTGTGACAGGCCCGGCTCCCTCCTGTCCCAGTCCCAGCTCCAGCTCAGTGTGACAGGCCCGGCTCCCTCCTGTCCCAGGCCCGGCTCCCTCCTGTCCCAGTCCCAGTCCCCGCTCTGTGTTACACGCCCGGCTCCCTCCTGTCCCAGTCCCAGCTCAGTGTGACAGGCCCGGCTCCCTCCTGTCCCAGTCCCAGCTCCAGCTCAGTGTGACAGGCCCGGCTCCCTCCTGTCCCAGTCCCAGCTCAGTGTGACAGGCCCGGCTCCCTCCTGTCCCAGTCCCAGCTCCAGCTCAGTGTGACAGGCCCGGCTCCCTCCTGTCCCAGTCCCAGCTCAGTGTGACAGGCCCGGTTCCCTCCTGTCCCAGTCCCAGCTCAGTGTGACAGGCCCGGCTCCCTCCTGTCCCAGTCCCAGTCCCAGCTCAGTGTGACAGGCTCGGCTCCCTCCTGTCCCAGTCCCAGCTCCAGCTCAGTGTGACAGGCCCGGCTCCTTCCTGTCCCAGTCCCAGTCCCAGCTCAGTGTGACAGGCCCGGCTCCCTCCTGTCCCAGTCCCTGATCCAGCTCAGTGTGACAGGCCCGGCTCCCTCCTGTCCCAGTCCCAGCTCAGTGTCATAGGCCCGGCTCCCTCCTGTCCCAGTCCCAGCTCCAGCTCAGTGTGACAGGCCCGGCTCCCTCCTGTCCCAGTCCCAGCTCCAGCTCAGTGTGACAGGCCCGGCTCCCTCCTGATCCAGACCCAGCTCAGTGTGACAGGCCCGGCTCTCTCCTGTCCCTGTCCCAGTCCCAGCTCAGTGTGACAGGCCCGGCTCCCTCCTGTCCCAGTCCCAGTCCCAGCTCAGTGTGACAGGCCCGCCTCCCTCCTGTCCCAGTCCCAGCTCAGTGTGACAGGCCCGGCTCCCTCCTGTCGCAGTCCCAGCTCCAGCTCAATGTGACAGGCCCGGCTCCCTCCTGTCCCAGTCCCAGCTCAGTGTGACAGGCCCGGCTCCCTCCTGTCCCAGTCCCAGCTCAGTGTGACAGGCCCGGCTCCCTCCTGTCCCAGTCCCAGCTCAGTGTGACAGGCCCGTCTCCCTCCTGTCCCAATCCCAGCTCAGTGTGACAGGCCCGGCTCCCTCTTGTCGCAGTCCCAGCTCCAGCTCAGTGTGACAGGCCCGGCTCCCTCCTGTCCCAGTCCCAGCTCAGTGTGACAGGCCCGGCTCCCTCCTGTCCCAGTCCCAGCTCAGTGTAACAGGCCCGGCTCACTCCTGTCCCAGTCCCAGCTCAGTGTGACAGGCCCGGCTCCCTCCTGTCCCAATCCCAATCCCAGCTCAGTGTGACAGGCCCGGCTCCCTCCTGTCCCAGTCCCAGTCCCAGCTCAGTGTGACAGGCCCGGCTCCCTCCTGTCCCAATCCCAGCTCAGTGTGACAGGCCCGGCTCCCTCCTGTCCCAGTCCCAGCTCAGTGTGACAGGCCCGGCTCCCTCCTGTCCCAGTCCCAGTCCCCGCTCAGTGTGACAGGCCCGGCTCCCTCCTGTCCCAGTCCCAGTCCCCGCTCAGCGTGACAGGCCCGGCTCCCTCCTGTCCCAGTCCCAGTCCCAGCTCAGTGTGACAGGCCCGGCTCCCTCCTGTCCCAGTCCCAGCTACAGCTCAGTGTGACAGGCCCAGCTCCCTCCTGTCCCAGTCCCAGCTCAGTGTGACAGGCCCGGCTCCCTCCTGTCCCAGTCCCAGCTCCAGCTCACTGTGACAGGCCCGCCTCCCTCCTGTCCCAGTCCCAGCTCAGTGTGACAGGCCCGGCTCACCCCTGTCCCAGTCCCAGCTCCAGCTCAGTGTGACAGGCCCGGCTCCCTCCTGTCCCAGTCCCAGTCCCAGCTCAGTGTGACAGGCCCGGCTCACTCCTGTCCCAGTCCCAGCTCAGTGTGACAGGCCCGGCTCCCTCCTGTCCCAGTCCCAGTCCCAGCTCAGTGTGACAGGCCCGGCTCCCTCCTGTCCCAGTCCCAGTCCCCGCTCAGTGTGACAGGCCCGGCTCCCTCCTGTCCCAGTCCCAGTCCCCGCTCAGTGTGACAGGCCCGGCTCCCTCCTGTCCTAGTCCCAGTCCCAGCTCAGTGTGACAGGCCCGGCTCCCTCCAGTCCCAGTCCCAGCTCAGTGTGACAGGCCCGGCTCCCTCCTGTCCCAGTCCCAGCTACAGCTCAGTGTGACAGGCCCGGCTCCCTCCTGTCCCAGTCCCAGCTCCAGCTCAGTGTGACAGGCCCGGCTCCCTCCTGTCCCAGTCCCAGCTCCAGCTCAGTGTGACAGGCCCGGCTCCCTCCTGTCCCAGTCCCAGTCCCAGCTCAGTGTGACAGGCCCGGCTCCCTCCTGTCCCAGTCCCAGCTACAGCTCAGTGTGACAGGCCCGGCTCCCTCCAGTCCCAGTCCCAGCTCAGTGTGACAGGCCCGGCTCCCTCCTGTCCCAGTCCCAGCTACAGCTCAGTGTGACAGGCCCGGCTCCCTCCTGTCCCAGTCCCAGCTCCAGCTCAGTGTGACAGGCCCGGCTCCCTCCTGTCCCAGTCCCAGCTCCAGCTCAGTGTGACAGGCCCGGCTCCCTCCTGTCCCAGTCCCAGTCCCAGCTCAGTGTGACAGGCCCGGCTCCCTCCTGTCCCAGTCCCAGCTACAGCTCAGTGTGACAGGCCCGGCTCCCGCCTGTCGAGCTGACCCTGTCTGCGGGTAGACTCTGTTAAGAGTCTAATCGGGGTTGAGCTGGATTTGTGGAAAGCCCCCTCACTTAATCCCGGTTTAACTTCCTCGGCAGGAGTAGGGGGATGATGTTCAGCCATGGCGGGGATTAAAGGACAGATTTGAACGCGGGGAGGGGGAGGGGAAGGGACGATGATGTGACTGCCTCGGGGAGGAGGGATTGCCCGGCTCGCCAGTCCAGGGCTCTGCTGGGTGGGAGGAGGGACCGGGGCCTATCACAGCTCCCGCCAATTCCACAGCAACAGCTGGCACGCTGAATCAGCCTTTGTGCCAGCGTGACCGAGACCGGCACCTTCTCTACCCCCTCCCGCAGTGTCTGACGGTCAGTGTGACGGTCAGTGTGAGGGTCTGTCCCCCTCCCCCTCCCGCAGTGTCTGACGGTCAGTGTGAGGGTCTGTCCCCCTCCCGCAGTGTCTGACGGTCAGTGTGAGGGTCTGTCCCCCTCCCGCAGTGTCTGACGGTCAGTGTGAGGGTCTGTCCCCCTCCCGCAGTGTCAGTGACGGTCAGTGTGAGGGCTGTCCCCCTCCCCCTCCCGCAGTGTCAGTGACGGTCAGTGTGAGGGTCTGTCCCCCTCCCCCTCCCGCAGTGTCTGACGGTCAGTGTGAGGGTCTGTCCCCCTCCCGCAGTGTCTGACGGTCAGTGTGAGGGTCTGTCCCCCTCCCGCAGTGTCTGACGGTCAGTGTGAGGGTCTGTCCCCCTCCCGCAGTGTGAGTGACGGTCAGTGTGAGGGTCTGTCCCCCTCCCCCTCCCGCAGTGTCAGTGACGGTCAGTGTGAGGGTCTGTCCCCCTCCCCTCCCGCAGTGTCCGTGACGGTCAGTGTGAGGGTCTGTCCCCCTCCCGCAGTGTCCGTGACGGTCAGTGTGAGGGTCTGTCCCCCTCCCGCAGTGTCTGACGGTCAGTGTGAGGGTCTGTCCCCCTCCCGCAGTGTCTGACGGTCAGTGTGAGTGTCTGTCCCCCTCCCGCAGTGTCTGACGGTCAGTGTGAGGGTCTGTCCCCCTCCCGCAGTGTCAGTGACGGTCAGTGTGAGGGCTGTCCCCCTCCCCCTCCCGCAGTGTCAGTGACGGTAAGTGTGAGGGTCTGTCCCCCTCCCCTCCCGCATTGTCCGTGACGGTCAGTGTGAGGGTCTGTCCCCCTCCCGCAGTGTCCGTGACGGTCAGTGTGAGTGTCTGTCCCCCTCCCGCAGTGTCTGACGGTCAGTGTGAGGGTCTGTCCCCCTCCCCCTCCCGCAGTGTCTGACGGTCAGTGTGAGGGTCTGTCCCCCTCCCGCAGTGTCTGACGGTCAGTGTGAGGGTCTGTCCCCCTCCCCCTCCCACAGTGTCAGTGACGGTCAGTGTGAGGGTCTGTCCCCCTCCCGCAGTGTCAGTGACGGTCAGTGTGAGGGTCTGTCCCCCTCCCCTCCCGCAGTGTCAGTGAGGTCAGTGTGAGGGTCTGTCCCCCTCCCGCAGTGTCAGTGACGGTCAGTGTGAGGGTCTGTCCCCCTCCCGCAGTGTGAGTGACGGTCAGTGTGAGGGTCTGACCCCCTCCCGCAGTGTCAGTGACGGTCAGTGTGAGGGTCTGTCCCCCTCCCCCTCCCACAGTGTCAGTGACGGTCAGTGTGAGGGTCTGTCCCCCTCCCGCAGTGTGAGTGACGGTCAGTGTGAGGGTCTGTCCCCCTCCCGCAGTGTCAGTGACGGTCAATGTGAGGGTCTGTCCCCCTCCCCCTCCCGCAGTGTCAGTGACGGTCAGTGTGAGGGTCTGTCCACCTCCCACAGTGTCAGTGACGGTCAGTGTGAGGGTCTGTCCCCCTCCCGCAGTGTCAGTGACGGTCAGTGTGAGGGTCTGTCCCCCTCCCCCTCCCGCAGTGTCAGTGACGGTCAGTGTGAGGGTCTGTCCCCCTCCCGCAGTGTCAGTGACGGTCAGTGTGAGGGTCTGTCCCCCTCCCGCAGTGTCAGTGACGGTCAGTGTGAGGGTCTGTCCCCCTGCCCCTCCCACAGTGTCCGTGACGGTCAGTGTGAGGGTCTGTCCCCCTCCCACAGTGTCAGTGACGGTCAGTGTGAGGGTCTGTCCCCCTCCCCCTCCCACAGTGTCAGTGACGGTCAGTGTGAGGGTCTGTGCCCCTCCCCCTCCCGCAGTGTGAGTGACGGTCAGTGTGAGGGTCTGTCCCCCTCCCCCTCCCGCAGTGTCAGTGACGGTCAGTGTGAGGGTCTGTCCCCCTCCCCCTCCCACAGTGTCCGTGACGGTCAGTGTGAGGGTCTGTCCCCCTCCCACAGTGTCAGTGACGGTCAGTGTGAGGGTCTGTCCCCTCCCCCTCCCGCAGTGTCAGTGACGGTCAGTGTGAGGGTCTGTCCCCCTCCCACAGTGTCAGTGACGGTCAGTGTGAGGGTCTGTCCCCCTCCCCCTCCCGCAGTGTGAGTGACGGTCAGTGTGAGGGTCTGTCCCCCTCCCCCTCCCTCAGTGTCAGTGACGGTCAGTGTGAGGGTCTGTCCCCCTCCCCCTCCCGCAGTGTCAGTGACGGTCAGTGTGAGGGTCTGTCCCCCTCCCCCTCCCGCAGTGTCAGTGACGGTCAGTGTGAGGGTCTGACCCCCTCCCGCAGTGTCAGTGACGGTCAGTGTGAGGGTCTGTCCCCCTCCCCCTCCCGCAGTGTCAGTGACGGTCAGTGTGAGGGTCTGTCCCCCTCCCCTTCCCACAGTGTCAGTGACGGTCAGTGTGAGGGTCTGTCCCCCTCCCGCAGTGTCAGTGACGGTCAGTGTGAGGGTCTGTCCCCCTCCCGCAGTGTCAGTGACGGTCAGTGTGAGGGTCTGTCCCCCTGCCCCTCCCGCAGTGTCAGTGACGGTCAGTGTGAGGGTCTGTCCCCCTCCCCCTCCCGCAGTGTCAGTGACGGTCAGTGTGAGGGTCTGTCCCCCTCCCCCTCCCGCAGTGTGAGTGACGGTCAGTGTGAGGGTCTGTCCCCCTCCCGCAGTGTCAGTGACGGTCAGTGTGAGGGTCTGTCCCCCTCCCCCTCCCACAGTGTCAGTGACGGTCAGTGTGAGGGTCTGTCCCCCTCCCGCAGTGTCAGTGACGGTCAGTGTGAGGGTCTGTCCCCCTCCCGCAGTGTCAGTGACGGTCAGTGTGAGGGTCTGTCCCCCTCCCGCAGTGTCAGTGACGGTCAGTGTGAGGGTCTGTCCCCCTCCCCCTCCCGCAGTGTCAGTGACGGTCAGTGTGAGGGTCTGTCCCCCTCCCGCAGTGTGAGTGACGGTCAGTGTGAGGGTCTGTCCCCCTCCCCCTCCCACAGTGTCAGTGACGGTCAGTGTGAGGGTCTGTCCCCCTCCCCCTCCCGCAGTGTCAGTGACGGTCAGTGTGAGGGTCTGTCCCCCTCCCCCTCCCACAGTGTCAGTGACGGTCAGTGTGAGGGTCTGTCCCCCTCCCGCAGTGTCAGTGACGGTCAGTGTGAGGGTCTGTCCCCCTCCCCCTCCCGCAGTGTCAGTGACGGTCAGTGTGAGGGTCTGTCCCCCTCCCGCAGTGTCCGTGACGGTCAGTGTGAGGGTCTGTCCCCCTCCCCCTCCCACAGTGTCAGTGACGGTCAGTGTGAGGGTCTGTCCCCCTCCCCCTCCCGCAGTGTCAGTGACGGTCAGTGTGAGGGTCTGTCCCCCTCCCCCTCCCGCAGTGTCAGTGACGGTCAGTGTGAGGGTCTGTCCCCCTCCCGCAGTGTCAGTGACGGTCAGTGTGAGGGTCTGTCCCCCTCCCCCTCCCGCAGTGTCAGTGACGGTCAGTGTGAGGGTCTGTCCCCCTCCCCCTCCCGCAG
Source organism: Scyliorhinus torazame (assembly GCF_047496885.1). Taxonomy (NCBI): domain Eukaryota; kingdom Metazoa; phylum Chordata; class Chondrichthyes; order Carcharhiniformes; family Scyliorhinidae; genus Scyliorhinus; species Scyliorhinus torazame. Next base: position 100,411 of record NW_027308432.1, read on the forward strand.
TGTCAGTGACGGTCAGTGTGAGGGTCTGTCCCCCTCCCGCAGTGTCAGTGACGGTCAGTGTGAGGGTCTGTCCCCCTCCCCCTCCCACAGTGTCAGTGACGGTCAGTGTGAGGGTCTGTCCCCCTCCCGCAGTGTCAGTGACGGTCAGTGTGAGGGTCTGTCCCCCTCCCCCTCCCGCAGTCTCCGTGACGGTCAGTGTGAGGGTCTGTCCCGCTCCCACAGTGTCAGTGACGGTCAGTGTGAGGGTCTGTCCCCCTCCCGCAGTGTGAGTGACGGTCAGTGTGAGGGTCTGTCCCCCTCCCCCTCCCGCAGTGTCAGTGACGGTCAGTGTGAGGGTCTGTCCCCCTCCCCCTCCCGCAGTGTCCGTGACGGTCAGTGTGAGGGTCTGTCCCCCTCCCCCTCCCACAGTGTCAGTGACGGTCAGTGTGAGGGTCTGTCCCCCTCCCCCTCCCACAGTGTCAGTGACGGTCAGTGTGAGGGTCTGTCCCCCTCCCGCAGTGTGAGTGACGGTCAGTGTGAGGGTCTGTCCCCCTCCCCCTCCCGCAGTGTCAGTGACGGTCAGTGTGAGGGTCTGTCCCCCTCCCCCTCCCGCAGTGTCAGTGACGGTCAGTGTGAGGGTCTGTCCCCCTCCCCCTCCCGCAGTGTCAGTGACGGTCAGTGTGAGGGTCTGTCCCCCTCCCCCTCCCGCAGTGTCAGTGACGGTCAGTGTGAGGGTCTGTCCCCCTCCCGCAGTGTCAGTGACGGTCAGTGTGAGGGTCTGTCCCCCTCCCAATCCCACAGTGTCAGTGACGGTCAGTTTGAGGGTCTGTCCCCCTCCCGCAGTGTCAGTGACGGTCAGTGTGAGGGTCTGTCCCCCTCCCCCTCCCACAGTGTCAGTGAAGGTCAGTGTGAGGGTCTGTCCCCCTCCCCCTCCCGCAGTGTCAGTGACGGTCAGTGTGAGGGTCTGTCCCCCTCCCCCTCCCGCAGTGTCAGTGACGGTCAGTGTGAGGGTCTGTCCCCCTCCCGCAGTGTCAGTGACGGTCAGTGTGAGGGTCTGTCCCCCTCCCCCTCCCGCAGTGTGAGTGACGGTCAGTGTGAGGGTCTGTCCCCCTCCCCCTCCCACAGTGTCCGTGACGGTCAGTGTGAGGGTCTGTCCCCCTCCCCCTCCCACAGTGTCAGTGACGGTCAGTGTGAGGGTCTGTGCCCCTCCCACAGTGTCAGTGACGGTCAGTGTGAGGGTCTGTCCCCCTCCCACAGTGTCAGTGACGGTCAGTGTGAGGGTCTGTCCCCCTCCCCCTCCCGCAGTGTGAGTGACGGTCAGTGTGAGGGTCTGTCCCCCTCCCCCTCCCACAGTGTCCGTGACGGTCAGTGTGAGGGTCTGTCCCCCTCCCCCTCCCACAGTGTCAGTGACGGTCAGTGTGAGGGTCTGTCCCCCTCCCGCAGTGTCAGTGACGGTCAGTGTGAGGGTCTGTCCCCCTCCCCCTCCCGCAGTGTCAGTGACGGTCAGTGTGAGGGTCTGTCCCCCTCCCGCAGTGTCAGTGACGGTCAGTGTGAGGGTCTGTCCCCCTCCCCCTCCCGCAGTGTGAGTGACGGTCAGTGTGAGGGTCTGTCCCCCTCCCCCTCCAGCAGTGTCAGTGACGGTCAGTGTGAGGGTCTGTCCCCCTCCCGCAGTGTCAGTGACGGTCAGTGTGAGGGTCTGTCCCCCTCCCCCTCCCACAATGTCAGTGACGGTCAGTGTGAGGGTCTGTCCCCCTCCCCCTCCCGCAGTGTCAGTGACGGTCAGTGTGAGGGTCTGTCCCCCTCCCGCAGTGTCAGTGACGGTCAGTGTGAGGGTCTGTCCCCCTCCCCCTCCCGCAGTGTCAGTGACGGTCAGTGTGAGGGTCTGTCCCCCTCCCGCAGTGTCAGTGACGGTCAGTGTGAGGGTCTGTCCCCCTCCCCCTCCCGCAGTGTGAGTGACGGTCAGTGTGAGGGTCTGTCCCCCTCCCCCTCCCACAGTGTCAGTGACGGTCAGTGTGAGGGTCTGTCCCCCTCCCGCAGTGTCAGTGACGGTCAGTGTGAGGGTCTGTCCCCCTCCCCCTCCCGCAGTGTGAGTGACGGTCAGTGTGAGGGTC
>NW_027308432.1:107500-109968 GCF_047496885.1 Scyliorhinus torazame
CCAAACCCACCCTCACCAAACCCACCCTCACCAAACCCACCCTCACCAAACCCACCCTCCCCAAACCCCCCCCCACCCTCCCCAAACCCACCCTCCCCAAACCCTCCCCGAACCCACCCTCCCCAAACCCACCCTCCCCAAACCCCCCCCCACCCACCCCCACCCTCCCCCACCGTCCCCAAACCCACCCTCCCCAAACCCCCCTCCCCAAACCCACCCCACCCCAAACCCCACCCTCCCAAACCCACCCACCCCAAACCCACCCTCCCCAAACCCACCCTCCCCAACCCACCCTCACCAAACCCACCCTCACCAAACCCACCCTCACCAAACCCACCCTCACCAACCCACCCTCACCAACCCACCCTCCCCAAACCCCCCCCCACCCTCCCCAAACCCACCCTCCCCAAACCCTCCCCGAACCCACCCTCCCCAACCCACCCTCCCCAAACCCCCCCCCACCCTCCCCCACCCCCCCACCACCCCCCCAACCCACCCCCCCAAACCCCCTCCCCAAACCCACCCTCCCCAAACCCACCTCCCCAAACCCACCCTCCCCGAACCCACCCTCCCCAAACCCACCCTCCCCAAACCCCCCTCCCAAACCCACCCTCCCCAAACCCCCCCCCACCCTCCCCCACCGTCCCCAACCCACCCCTCCCCAAACCCACCCTCCCAAACCCCCCACCACCCTCCCCAAACCCCCCACCACCCTCCCCAACCCACCGACCCAAACCCACCCTCCCCAAACCTACCCTCCCCAAACCTACCCTCCCCAAACCCACCCTCCCCAAACTACCCTCCCCAAACCCCCCCAAACCCCCCCCCCACCCTCCCCAAACCCACCGTCCCCAAACCCACCCTCCCCAAACCTACCCTCCCCAACCCCCCCAAACCCCCCCCCACCCTCCCCAAACCCCCCCTCCCCAAACCCCCCTCCCCAAACCCCCCACCCCAAACCCCCTCCCCAAACCCCCCTCCCCAAACCCACCCTCCCAAACCACCCACCCCAAACCCACCCACCCCAAACCCCCCCAAACCCCCCCCCACCCTCCCCAAACCCCCCCCTCCCCCAAACCCCCCTCCCCAACCCCCCCCCCAAACCCCCCCTCCCCAAACCCACCCCTCCCCAAACCCACCCTCCCCAAACCCCCCCAAACCCCCCCCCCACCCTCCCCAAACCCCCCCTCCCCAAACCCCCTCCCCAAACCCCCCTCCCCAAACCACCCTCCCCAAACCTACCCTCCCCAAACCCACCCTCCCCAAACCCACCCTCCCCAAACCCCCCCCCCACCCCCTCCCCAAACCCCCCCTCCCCAAACCCCCCTCCCCAAACCCCCCTCCCCCAACCCCCCTCCCCAAACCCACCCTCCCCAAACCCACCCTCCCCAAACCACCTCTCCCCAAACCCCCACCCTCCCCAAACCCCCCCACCCTCCCCAAACCCACCCTCCCCAAACCCCCCCACCCTCCCCAAACACCCCTCCCCAAACCCACCCTCCCCAAACCCACCCTCCCCAAACCCCCCCCACCCTCCCCAAACCCCCCCCACCCTCCCCAAACACCCCCCACCCTCCCCAACCCCCCCCCCCACCCTCCCCAAACCCCCCCCCACCCTCCCCAAACATACCCACCCCAAACCCCCCTCCCAAACCCCCCCACCCTCCCCAAACCCCCCCACCCTCCCCAAACTCACCCCATCCTCCCCAAACCCACCCTCCCCAAACCCCCACCCTCCACAAACCCCCCCACCCTCCCCAAACTCCCCCCACCCTCCCAAAAAAAACCCTCCCCAAACCCACCCTCCCCAAACCCCCCTCCCCAAACCCTCACCCTCCCCAAACCCCCCACCCTCCCCAAACCCCCCTCCCCATACCCCTCCCCAAACCCCCCCACCCCCCCACCCTCCCCAAACCCCCCCCACCCTCCCCAAACCCCCCCCTCCCCAACCCCCCCCACCCTCCCCAACCCCCCCTCCCAAACCCACCCTCCCCAAACACCCCCCCTTCCCACCCTCCCCAAACCCCCCCCACCCTCCCCAAGCCCCCTTCCCCAACCACCCCCCACCCTCCCCAAACCCCCCCACCCTCCCCAAACCCCCCCACCCCACCCCCACCCTCCCAAACCCCCCCACCCTCCCCAAACCCCCCCACCCCACCCCCACCCTCCCCAAACCCCCTCACCAAACCCCCTCCCCAGACCCCCCCTCCCCAAACCCCCCCCACCCCCACCCTCCCCAAACCCCCCCACCCTCCCCAAACCCACCCTCCCCAAACCTACCCTCCCCAAACCCCCCCACCCTCCCAAACCCCCCCACCCCCAAACACACCCTCCCCAAACCCCCCCACCCTCCCCAAACCCCCCCACCCCAAACACACCCTCCCCAAACACACCCTCCCCAAACCCCCCTCCCACCCTCCCCAAACCCCCCCTCCCCAAACCCCCCTCCCCAACCTCCCCTCCGCAAC
>NW_027308433.1:0-109766 GCF_047496885.1 Scyliorhinus torazame
CCACGGTCCAAGGGTGAGCGGTTTAGGTGGATCACCCATGCTAAATTGCCCCTCCGTGTCCAGGGTTGTGCAGGTTCGATCACGGGGCTCCAGGTATTGTGCGGGGTGAGGTGGGTGAGTGTACATGGGGTAGGGTGCTCTTTCGAAAGGCTGGTGCAGACCGGTTGGGCAGAATGGCCTCCTCCTTCTACACTGGAGAGACTCTCTGACAGGAAAGGGCTGGAGTTGGAACCTGATGGTTGCTGGTAAAAGAAACACTCTGTACATCCAGCCAAGAGAACGGTGTTGACAGGTGAGACATCAGTAAATTATGAAAACAGGAATCCTGAACAGTTTAACTAACACTGGCGATGACACTCCTGTCTAAATAAGGTGATCTTCTTTCCATTTAAGCATCTCAATCTTTGAATGCCTTGCACGTTATTCTGTCTGTGCTGTCCCTCGATTCAATTACTGCCTTGTCATGTTTCCCAGGGAGCCACTCTCCAGTGTGTCTACAGATTTAACGCGTTCAACAGCAGGCGATTGGAAATATCTGCTGCTGGGAAATGACCCTCTTTTTTTAACGGAACGTTTCTGCAAGGTAAAGGCCGCTTTAGAAGAGGTATTAATGTCTTGTAAGACATTGAACCCGCTGACTGACAGAACTCTATCCCTGCGTAGAGCTACATCACTTGCAGTTATTGTTACGGCTCTGGTAGAAACAGGTGAGGTTCAGGGCAGATCATTTTTTCGCAGGTTAATGCTGGATCTGCTGCTTTGGGGAGCTGGAGAGGGGTTTTCAGGGTCGAGTGTGACTGGCCTCAACGAAAAAAGTCTTTCAGCGACAGGGACACTGGGTGTACCAGCTGGAGCCCTGTAGATAATGTCCAGTGTCCCATCAGTCTCACACTTCAGCCTCCACAACACCGATCACATTGGCACAAAGCACAAGGTCACACAGGCAGAGGAGGTGGGAGTCACAGACGGACAGCAGTATTCACTGGGAATTTGGAGGGCAGTTGGTAGGCAACCTGCAGATTGAGTGTTGGGGGCAGAACGGTTTTTACAAGGAAAAAATGTTTTTTTTTAAATTCTCCTTTTTCACATTTTCTCCCACATTTACACCCATCAACAATAAACAATCAGCAAGATATGTCAGTCCCCATAACAACAACAACGATCCCATCTACCCACCAACCCCCAAACCTCAGCCCGCATGTTTACATAAACAAATGACAAAAAGGAATCAGGGATTACCCGTAGTCACCCTTAATCTACACAGCCCCCCTCCCCACCTCAGGTCTCCAGCTCCTCCCGTCCACTGTCTCTTGTAAAACTCCTCCCCCCATCCTCGGTTCCTTCCCCCCCCCAACTTTCCACCCCGGCTAGACCCCTCGGACCCTGTTCTGCCATGCTCCGATGGCCGCAGCCCCTCCCCCCACCTCACTCCCGTTCACTGGCCGGCTTAAACCGGCCAGCGTGGAGGCCCCCGCCCGGGTCCCTGTCCCACTTGCCCAGCCCTAGGAAAGCCCAACGATCCCCTTTTAGCACACAAACCCCACATATCCGCCTACACCCCAAAGAACTCTCATTTCGAGTGAAAGTCCCGTCCCTTCCCTTGTCCAAATATATACAACATTGGCTCCTTTAGCCCCTACACCCGCGCGCAGTGATACAAAAAAGAAGAAAATACAGTCATGAGGTTACATCGGCACATGGCCATTCCTCAATTTCTCAGTTCTGCCACAGTCCTTCTGCTTTCGCAAACGCCTCCGCTGCTTCCGCCGTTCCAAAATAAAAGTCCCTGAGCTTGTAAGTCACCCTCAGCTTCGCTGGATATACAATTCCGCACTGCACCTTGCTAATGTACAGTGCCCTCTTCACCCGGTTGAAGGCAGCCCGCCTCCTTGCCAGCTCCACCGTAAAGTCCTGGTATACACGTATACCAGCTCCAGCCCACTGCACCACCCGCTTCTGCTTGGCCCAGCTCAGGACCTTCTCCTTGACCCTGTACCTATGGAAGCACAGAGTCACTGCCCTTGGCGGCTCACTCGCCTTTGGTACAGGCATCCACGACCGATGAGCCCGATCCAGTTCATATCGGGAGGGGTCCTCCCCCTCCCCCAATAGTTTTGCCAGCATCGCGGCAAAATACTCAGTCGGCTTCGATCCTTCAACTCCTTCGGGCAGCCCCACAATCCTCAAATTCTGTCGCCTGGATCTATTTTCCAGGTCTTCCATTTTTCCTCACAGATCCTTGTTCGTATCCATCACCTTCCGCATCTCTTTCCCCATCGAGGCAAGTTGATCACCGTGCTGCAATAACGTCTCCTCCACTTCCTTCAGCGCCTCCCCTTGCTCCCGCACCTCCGCCACTGCGCTCGCCACCTCCGTCCTCACCGGGGAAACCGCCTCCTCCACCAGCACACTCAAAACCTCCCTCACCTCCTTCCTCACCGTCTCCATGCATTTCGCAATCTGCCCCAACTGCTTTTCGAATTCCGCAGCCATCACCTTGGTTATTTCTTCAGCCGTAAGCGGTGCGGCCTTCCCTGCTGCTCCAGCCTCCATTTTTCCTGGTGACCCCGCGGTGACCTTTCCACTCCCCGACGGACCTCCAGCTGGGTTTTTTTCCGGCCGTTTTCTTGCTCACCCTCGACATTTTTCTTTGTTCTTTTTTTCCTCCTGTGTCTTCACAGTGCCTCCTCCGTGACTTCTCCCTGCTTCTGCCGCCTCAGCGGACCCTGGGACCGGGCTTAAAGCCCCGAAAATGCCGTTGCCGAACGGGAGCCCTCCATTGTGCAGCCGCCGCCCGCCCGCCGTCACCGGAAGTCCGGCAGAACGGATTTTTAAAAAGATATTAATCCGCGTACCCAATTCTTTTTTTTTCCCAATTAAGGGGCAATTTAGCGTGGCCAACCCACCTACCCTGCACATCTTTTTGGGTTGTGGGGGCGAAACCCACGCAGACACGGGGAGAATGCGCAAACTCCACACGGACAGCCGTGCTCACTGCTGTGTCACCGTGCTCGCCCTCGCCAGAACAGATTCGGACTTGACGTTCAGCTGGGGCGACAGTCAGAGCAAAATCCTTTGAAAGAGGAACAATGCGCCCGAGAGCGATCACGCGTCACGGCACCGTCTGTGGAGAGATGACCAAGAGTTGGCGCTGCAGGTCATTGGCGTGACACGCTACCTCTGTCCGCCTCTGCACAGGTGCTGCCTGACCCGCTGACTGTTTCCGGAAGGTTCTGTCCTGAGCAGGGTGACACGAGCCGCTCCTGCCGGGAGCAGACTGCACCCCGATGACGAGTGTGAGCTGTGTGTATATTGTGACTGCAGTATTCGCGCAGAGCCAATGTGCCAGCTGTGCCAGCTGTGCTCGGACTGTGAATACAGAGCAGGAACGGCTGGAACACAAGCGGCCCAGGAACCATTCCCCTCAACACCATTCAGCAATTTCACAATGTCACTGAAACTTACAGTGTCCGTGTTAACGTGCGGTTATTCACAGGGTGGGGGGGGGGGTAGTGTGGGGGGGGGAGCGTAGTGTGGGGGGGGGAGCGTAGTGTGGGGGGGGAGGGTAGTGTGGGGAGGGGAGGGTAGTGTGGGGAGGGGAGGGTAGTGTGGGGGGGGGAGGGTAGTGTGGGGGGGGGAGGGTAGTGTGGGGGGGGAGGGTAGTGTGGGGGGGGAGGGTAGTGTGGGGGGGGGAGGGTAGTGTGGGGGGGGGAGGGTAGTGTGGGGGGGGGAGGGTAGTGTGGGGGGGGGGAGGGTAGTGTGGGGGGGGAGGGTAGTGTGGGGGGGGGAGGGTAGTGTGGGGGGGGGAGGGTAGTGTGGGGGGGGGGAGGGTAGTGTGGGGGGGGAGGGTAGTGTGGGGGGGGAGGGTAGTGTGGGGGGGGGAGGGTAGTGTGGGGGGGGGAGGGTAGTGTGGGGGGGGGAGGGTAGTGGGGGGGGAGGGTAGTGTGGGGGGGGAGGGTAGTGTGGGGGGGAGGGTAGTGTGGGGGGAGAGGGTAGTGTGGGGGGGGGGAGGGTAGTGTGGGTGGAGGGGGTCAGTGTGGGTGGGGAGGGGGTCAGTGTGGGTGGGGAGGGGTCAGTGTGGGTGGGAGGGGTCAGTGTGGGTGAGGGGTGTCACTGTGGGTGGGGTGGGTCAGTGTGGGTGAGGGGGGGTCAGTGTGGTGGGGGGGTCAGTGTGGGTGGGGGGGAATCAGTGGGTGGGGGGGAATCAGTGGGTGGGGGGGGAATCAGTGTGGGGGGTCTGTGTGGGGGGGTCTGTGTGGGGGGGATCTGTGTGGGGGGGGATCTGTGTGGGGGGGGATCTGTGTGGGGGGGGATCTGTGTGGGGGGCATCTGTGTGGGGGGGTCAGTGTGGGGGGGGTCAGTGTGGGGGGGGTCAGTGTGGGGGGGTCAGTGTGGGGGGGTCAGTGTGGGGGGGGTCAGTGTGGGGGGGGTCAGTGTGGGGGGGTCAGTGTGGTGGGGGGGTCAGTGTGGTGGGGGGGTCAGTGTGGGTGGGGGGGTCAGTGTGGGTGGGGGGGTCAGTGTGGGTGGGGGGGTCAGTGTGGGTGGGGGGGTCAGTGTGGGTGGGGGGGGTCAGTGTGGGTGGGGGGGGTCAGTGTGGGTGAGGGGGGGTCAGTGTGGGTGAGTGTGGTCGGTGTGGGTGAGTGTGGTCGGTGTGGGTGAGTGTGGTCGGTGTGGGTGAGTGTGGTCGGTGTGGGTGAGTGTGGTCGGTGTGGGTGAGTGGGGTCGGTGTGGGTGAGTGGGGTCGGTGTGGGTGAGTGGGGTCGGTGTGGGTGAGTGGGGTCGGTGTGAGTGAGTGGGGTCGGTGTGAGTGAGTGGGGTCGGTGTGAGTGAGGGGGGTCGGTGTGGGTGAGGGGGGTCGGTGTGGGTGAGGGGGGTCAGTGTGGGTGAGGGGGGTCAGTGTGGGTGAGGGGGGTCAGTGTGGGTGAGGGGAGTCAGTGTGGGTGAGGGGGGTCAGTGTGGGTGAGGGGGGTCAGTGTGGGTGAGGGGGGTCAGTGTGGGTGAGGGGGGGTCAGTGTGGGTGAGGGGGGGTCAGTGTGGGTGAGGGGGGGTCAGTGTGGGTGAGGGGGGGTCAGTGTGGGTGAGGGGGGTCCGTGTGGGTGAGGGGGTCCGTGTGGGTGAGGGGGTCCGTGTGGGTGAGGGGGGTCCGTGTGGGTGAGGGGGGTCCGTGTGGGTGAGGGGGGTCCGTGTGGGTGAGGGGGGTCCGTGTGGGTGAGGGGGGTCCGTGTGGGTGGGGGGGGTCAGTGTGGGTGGGGGTCGGTGTGGGTGGGGGGGTCGGTGTGGGTGGGGGGGGTCGGTGTGGGTGGGGGGGGTCGGTGTGGGTGAGGGGGGGTCGGTGTGGGTGAGGGGTGGTCGGTGTGGGTGAGTGTGGTCGGTGTGGGTGAGTGTGGTCGGTGTGGGTGAGTGTGGTCGGTGTGGGTGAGTGTGGTCGGTGTGGGTGAGTGTGGTCGGTGTGGGTGAGGGGGGTCGGTGTGGGTGAGTGGGGTCGGTGTGGGTGAGTGGGGTCGGTGTGGGTGAGTGGGGTCGGTGTGGGTGAGTGGGGTCGGTGTGGGTGAGTGGGGTCGGTGTGGGTGAGTGGGGTCGGTGTGGGTGAGTGGGGTCGGTGTGGGTGAGGGGGGTCGGTGTGGGTGAGGGGGGTCGGTGTGGGTGAGGGGGGTCCGTGTGGGTGAGGGGGGTCCGTGTGGGTGAGGGGGGTCCGTGTGGGTGAGGGGGGTCCGTGTGGGTGAGGGGGGTCCGTGTGGGTGAGGGGGGTCCGTGTGGGTGAGGGGGGTCCGTGTGGGTGAGGGGGGTCCGTGTGGGTGAGGGGGGTCCGTGTGGGTGAGGGGGGGTCAGTGTGGGTGAGGGGGGTCAGTGTGGGTGAGGGGGGTCAGTGTGGGTGAGGGGGGTCAGTGTGGGTGAGGGGGGTCAGTGTGGGTGAGGGGGGTCAGTGTGGGTGAGGGGGGTCAGTGTGGGTGAGGGGGGTCAGTGTGGGTGAGGGGGGTCAGTGTGGGTGAGGGGGGTCAGTGTGGGTGAGGGGGGTCAGTGTGGGTGAGGGGGGTCAGCGTGGGTGAGGGGGGTCAGCGTGGGTGAGGGGGGTCAGCGTGGGTGAGGGGGGTCTGCGTGGGTGAGGGGGGTCTGCGTGGGTGAGGGGGTCTGCGTGGGTGAGGGGGGTCTGCGTGGGTGAGGGGGGTCTGCGTGGGTGAGGGGGGGTCAGCGTGGGTGAGGGGGGGTCAGCGTGGGTGAGGGGGGGTCAGCGTGGGTGAGGGGGGGTCAGCGTGGGTGAGGGGTGATCAGCGTGGGTGAGGGGGTCAGTGTGGGTGAGGGGGTCAGCGTGGGTGAGGGGGGTCTGCGTGGGTGAGGGGGGTCAGTGTGGGTGAGGGGGGTCAGTGTGGGTGAGGGGGGTCTGCGTGGGTGAGGGGTGATCAGCGTGGGTGAGGGGTGATCAGCGTGGGTGAGGGGTGATCAGCGTGGGTGAGGGGGTCAGCGTGGGTGAGGGGGGGTCTGCGTGGGTGAGGGGGGGTCAGTGTGGGTGAGGGGGGGGTCAGCGTGGGTGAGGGGGGGTCAGTGTGGGTGAGGGGGTCAGCGTGGGTAAGGGGGTCAGCGTGGGTGTATTGACGCAGGGCGTGGTATTTACACAGGTAAGTGCAGTCTTGGCATCAGTCCGCCGTGAGCTGGGGCTTGCTGTCCATGTGGAGGTTTAGTGCTGTCAATGGGAGAAGGTGAGGAGAACCATCTGACTCTGGGAGCAGTGGCAAGTCCCCGCTGAAACGGGTTTGGAAACGGTGCAGAGTGCCTGAGAGCCTGACTGTTTCTCTGTTTGTGTGGGAAAGAGGGCAGGATTAGTGTCTCCAAACACATGGACAATGGATAGTCAGCACTGGTATCGCCCCTTGACAGTACCAAGAAACTCTGGCCTCAGATAGACCGTTCTCCTTTCATGTTCCGCACGTTTTGGCATGTTAGCTCTCAACGATTGTATTCAAATCTGCTTGAAGGTCAGTACCAAGCTGGTTCCTGCACACCGTGAGTGTTGCTCAGAGTATTGTCGAGGATCTGATATCTAACGGGTTAACATGGGACTGAGTACACTACATCCACACTGTGATGTGAGGAGGTCCACAACCTGGAGCTGAAAGAAGTTGAGAGGTGTGAGTGGACCACACCACTGGGGGAAACGATGAAGTGATTCATTGATTAGGAATTTGGGGAAGCTCTTTGTGGGCTTCAGTTTAATGCAAGGCCTCCTTTGGAATAGCGATTTGTCCGTCTTCGTTTTTGGCACACTCGCCTGTGATGTGGGTTCCCCCTCCCACTCCAGGGTTTGAGCTCCAAAATCGAGGCCGACACTCCCCAGATGCAGTGCTGAGGGAGTGCTGCACTGTCGGAGCTGCCGTCTCCGCACGCTCCAGTCGGTGGGAAATGTACCCCAACGCTATTTCAAAGTTATCCTCGATGTCCAATCCACACCACGATTTTTAAAAAAAGTCCGCTCGTCATCACAGTGGTGTTTGCGGGATCGTGCTGCGCCCAGGTTGGTTGACTTCACTTCCAAAGCACTTTTATTAATTAGGAAGTGAATTGTGATGACAGCCGGTTGTCAAAAGAATCACTTTTTACAAAGGCAGGTTTTCCATCATCTGGCTGCATTTCAGTGACAGCCCTGTTGTTGGGGGTGTCGCTTTTCAATGGAAGAAATTGATGCCGTCTCCGATGGATGTCAGACAACATCTTGCTCTCTTTGAAGGAGAGCTGGGGGAGGCATTCTGAGCAGGTACCACGAGGAAAAGGGTTCAGCTGGTCGTTGATCTCAGTGCTGCTGGGACGACATGCCTGCGTATAAATTGGCAGCAGTGTTTCTTCAGGTAATGAAATGCTCCGTATCGAAGCAGCATGATATGGTACAGTGCACGAGGCCATTCAGCCTGTCACGCCTGTGCTTGCTCTCTTTCTGGTAGAGCTGTTCAATTAATCCCACCTCCGCCCCTCCACTTAATTCCCCTCAGCCCTGCGAATATTTTGCCTTCACTTATTCATCCAGCTTGCGTTGCAGCAGAATCTGCTCCCAATCTGCTTTACTGGTAATTCCAGATGGCCCGAGCTCGCTGTGTTTGTGGGGGTGCAAGGGGATTGGGGGGTGCAACATAGCCCTTCTGGTTCTTCCCCAAATCACGTCAACTCTGTCTCCACTGAATATCGACTCTTCTGCCGCTGGGAACATTTACCCTTGTTTTAAATTTACTCGATCAAAACCCTCACAGGAGAACCATCAGGTTCACTGGTTGCTGTTGGGCAGGATTATTGAGTCGCTGAGGATGAGAAAAAGACTTCAAAAGGGGCTCAGTACATTTAAGAAAGAAATGCAAGCACTGGGGAAATAGCTGGAGTTTGATTTCACCTTAGAGCAGGACACATTCACCTTAGAATGTCTGTTCAGCTTAACTTTCGTTAATATTTTAAAACTAAATTTTGTCGCTTGATGGAGTTAAGGGGTTTTAGTTGTTAGCCTGACAAACTAGAATAAGATTTTTCTCCTCTTCATATTCGAGTCAGTCAATTAATGCCTGGGGAACTCGGTCCAGTGATTTGCGCATCCTGCTCTATGTGGGAAACCCTCGGCGCTCCTGGATGGTCATGTGTGCGGAAGGTGCCTCCGGTCGGATCATATCGAACTCCGGGCTGGCAGCTGGGGCCGCTACGGGTGCATTCCGTCCGTGGGTAGCACGTTTCAGGAATTGGTCACCCCGCAGCTTAAGGAGGTTCAGGCGGAGGGCGAATGGCTGACCGCCAGACAAAGGAAAGGGACCAGGCAGGTAGCGAGGGAATCCTCGGCGGGCAAACCGCTTTTCACCTTTGGAAAACCGTGCCAGTGACTGCCCCTCTGAGCACGCCAACAGAGACCAGACCATGGCAATGTGGGTGGTCCATCTGCTCCGAGTGGGGGGGGGGGAGGCGGGGGGGCTGGGAGGAGGGGCGGGGGCTGGGGGGGGAGGCAGTGCGAAAGGACAATAGTGGTCGGGGGATTTATTAGGAAGGAGAGGTAAATGGTATATATTTTAAAGCAGCAAGCCTGAGGAATAAGGCAGATAGGCACATGCGAGTGTGATATCGTAGCTATGGCCCGAGACTTGGCTGAACCATGGGCACGATTCAGCTCAAAATCCCTGGTCAACAAATCGGGAGAGGGCAGAAGTAGAGGTTGGGTCGCAGTGTTGATCAAGGAATCAATTTAACAGTAAGGAGGGGTGATATCATCAAATGAGGCTGAAATGAGTAGAAGCGAAAACACAGGGGCAAACGCCGGAGACCTCCGTTTCTTTTATCCAAAAAAACATTTTATTGACGGCATTTTAAATATATACACAATCACAAAAGTACCGCGGCAACAGCCCCCACTCATCTCGCTGCCACCCCAGCACCCACCTCCCATTTCCAACTTATTGCCACCCCCACCCCCAAGCTGACGACCCGATACCCGAAGTCGATAAATAAACACAGATTGGGGCCAGGGAGGTGGGATGGACATTTTCGGAAATTGGGAGGGGAAGGGGATTAAGACGCTAAAAGATTTGTTTCTTCGGGGTCAGTTTGCAGGATTGAAGGAGCTGGAAGCGAAGTATGGGCTGGAGCAGGGAGAAGTGTTTAGCTACATGCAGGTTCGCGATTTTGCCAGAAAGGAGATACAGAGCTTCCCGGTGGAGCCGGCCTCCACATTGCTGGAGGAGGTGCTGACGACAGGGGGGCTGGAGAAGGGGGCAGCGTCAGCGGTTTACGGGGCTATTTTGGAAGAGGAGAAGGCGCCACTGGAAGGGATCAAAGCAAAGTGGGAGGAGATCTGGTGTGAGGTGCTCCGGAGAGTGAACGCCTCCACCTCGTGCGCGAGGTTGGGGCTGATACAGCTGAAGGAGGTTAACAGAGCACACCTCACGAGGGCGAGGCTGAGCCGATGCTTTGAAGGAGTAGAAGATGTGTGTGAACGTTGCGGGGGAGGGGGGGGGGCGCAAATCACGTTCATATGTTTTGGTCCTGTCCAAAGCTGGAGGATTACTGGAAGGAGGCTTTTAGGGTAATTTCTAAAGTGGTGCGTGTGAAACTGGATCCGGGCCCTCGGGAGGCCATATTCGGGGTGTCGGACCAGCCGGGGTTGGAAACGGGTGCGGAGGCAGATGTCATAGCCTTCGCCTCGTTGATCGCCCGAAGGCGGATCCTGATGGGTTGGAGAGCAGCCTCTCCACCCAGTGCCCTGGCGTGGCGGGGGGACCTGCTGGAATTCTTGACTCTTGAGAAGGTTAAGTTTGAACTGCGGGGAAGGATGGAGGGGTTCTACAATTCATGGGCATTACTCATTCTGCACTTTCAAGAACTGGATAACAGTGAACATTAGTTGGGGCGGGTGGGTGGGAGGGTTGTGGGGAGGGGAGGGGGCTGTGTGTGTTCATGGTGACTGTGGGTGACTCCTGATTCGTTTTTGTCATTTGTTTTATTTGAACATGCGGGCTAATGTCTGGTGGGAGGATGGGATCGTTGTTATTGATATGGGGATTGACATATTTGTGACTGATAATTGTTTATTGTTGGTGGGTGTAAATTTGGGAGAAAATGTGAAAAAGGAGAATAAAAATATTTTTAAAAGAAAGTTAGTAAACCAGCTCTACCTCCATATGAACCCTTCCTCCACCCCTCGAATGGAAAACTTAATTTTTTCCAAGTGCCAAATCGCTCCCCCATTGCCCCCCACCTTTGGTGGCTCCGAGTCCCGCCAACATGTCCAAATCCGCCTCCGGGCTGTCAGGGGGCCAAAGGCCAAGATGTCGGCCTGTTCCTCTCCCACCCAGCCCTTCCTCAGCCTCGTCTGGTCCCCCAGCTTCAGGCAGGTCTCCTGAAGAAACGCAACATCCGCCTTCAAACTCCTCGTGTGCGAAGGTGCTCCGCCTTCCGTTTCCATTACGAGATGCAAGGTATTCGTTGAGGCCTTGAATCCACAGTCCTGGATGAGATGTTGAGGGAGGCAAGGGAGGCGGTATCGGGGCAGTAATTTCCCAATCCTCTCTGGCCACAGGTAAGGTACCAGAAGACAGGAGGACAGCTAACATTGTCCCAGATGTTTAAAAAGGGGAGTAGCGATAGATGCATTCGGCCCCCAAACAGTCAGGGAGATATGGAGGGTCAAATATGGAATCAAATTTCAGAAATGTGCAGAAATAATAAGGCAACAATAGTAGGGGATTTTAACCATCCAAATATTAATTGGGATAGTTTTCATCTACAAGTTAGGGAGGGAGCAAAATTCTAGAATTGCATCCAGGAGAACTTAAGTAGAAAGTCCAAACAGGTAGGGGATAATTCTGGGCCGAATATTTGGAAATGAGGCCGGGCAGGTGGAAAGGGTATCAACAGGCGAAGACAGTGACCGGAATTCAGGTAGATTTGGGATACCTATGGAAAAGGTTCAGGATGGGCCGGAATTATAATATTTAACTGGGGAAAGGCTAATTTTACTCGGATACGATACGATTTGGCCCAGGTGAGCATTTACTTGGAGATAAAACTGTCGGAGCCCTGGGAGGCCGTCAAGGAGGAGATGGCAAGAGTGTTGGGCAAAAATGGTCCCGTAGAGACATCTCTACGGATGTCAAGGGACATAAAGGTGAGGATTAATTTTTAAAAAGAGAAGATTTTGGCAGGCAACGAGGGCTCAGTGTATCGGAGTCCCCGGTGTGTGGGGAGGAAATTGGGAAAGCTGAAAGAAAAAGCTTCGGAAGTTTGAATTAACGAATTCCCTCAGGGTTTATTTTTAAAAATACACGAAGAGCAAGGGAATAACTGGGAAAAGAGCAGGGCCAATTGGGGACTTTAGGTAATCTGCTGTGTGTGGACCTGGAGGACATGGTTCCAGTCCTCAATGTGGCGAAGGAAGACTATCATGTTTTTGTCTCGCCACATGGCTTCAGTGATGTCATTGTGAGAGTGGAGCCGGGCTGTGGATCTGGGAGTTGGTTTTACTTTTGCTTTGAGTTTTGGAGCTGGTTTGTGGCTCTCTAAGTTTTTTTTACTTTCGTTTTTCACATTTGGCTGCTGTAGACTCAGACAGAGAAGTATTTTTGCATGTCTCTCTATGTTCGATTTGAAAGAGTTATTCCAAAGAAGAAACCAATTGTTACGGTTACTGACTGTTTTGGTAAAAAGAGATTTTTGGTTCATGGGGTCTTGTTATTGAATTGGAACAGTTAAAGTGGGAATTCATTAAGGGTTACACATAGATTATTGTAGCTGTGTGGGAGTCTTTATGTTTGTCGTTGATGACAATTGTGACTGTGTGTGCGTTTATACAGATGTTAACTAAATTCATAAAATAAAGGTTTTTGATTAAAAGTGCTTACGAACTCGTTGAATACCACCTGAAAGGTGGGCCCTTGTGCTCATCGTAACCAAAATCAATAAACAGTTGTAGGTCAGGTGAACTCCATGATCTACTTTGGAGTTTTCTAAACCCTTGCCCATATCAAAGACACAGATATAGACATCAGGATGGAGGACTGTAAAATATTAGAGGGTATTATCATCGAGAGGAAGCACCAGCAGATTTAGCAGCGTTTAAAAGTGCGTAAATCCGCAGTCCCAGATGAGATGTATCCCAGGGTGTGGAGGGAGGCAAGGGTGGAGATAGCAGGGGAACCGGCCGCCATTTTCCAATCCTCTCTGGCCACCGGGGAGGTGCCAGAGGACTGGAGGACAGCTGACCTTAATAAAAAAGGGAAGGGGGGATCAGACCAAGATGTCGGGCGGACAGGGCAGTGGAAAATGGAACTCAACCCGGGAAAGGGTGAGGTGACGCACTTGGGGAAGGCTAACAAGGCGAAGGATTGCACTATGACTGGAAGGACCCTGGAGCGTATTGCAGACCGAGGGACTTGGAGTGCACATCCGCAGATCCCCGAAGGGGGGCAGGACAGACAGATCAGGTGGTCAAGAAGGCCGCCCTGATACTTGCGGCTATTAGCCGAAACAGAACACGAGGGCAGGGAGGCTGGGCTGAAACTGGATAACATGCTGATTAAGCCACAGCTGGAGTACAGTTCTCGTCGCCACATTATGGGATGGATGGATGTGATTGGCACCGGAGAGGGTGCGGAGGAGATGGACCAGGACACTGCGTGGGCTGAAGGGTCAGAGCTATGAGGAAAGGTTGGACGGCTTGGGGCTGTTTTCCTTGGGGCAGTGGGGCCCTGACAGAGGCGAATACGATTGAGGGGCGTCGATGGGGTGGATAGGAAGGCACTTTCTCTATTGGGAGAGGGTCAATAACCAGGGGGCACAGATTTAAGGTAGGGGGAGAGGACAAAGAGGGGAGCTGAGGAGAATCATTTTCACTCTGAGGGTGATGGGGGACTGGAACTCTCTGCCTGAAGAGGTGGTTGATTCAGAAACTCCGGGAACATTGAAGAAGTGTTTAGATATTCACCTGCGGACGACACAAAGGTTGATGGAATTGCGGATAGCAATGCGGACTGTCAGAGGATACAGCAGGATTTAGATTGTTTGGAGACTTGGGCGGAGAGATGGCAGATGGAGTTTAATCCGGACAAATGTGAGGTAATGCATTTTGGAAGGTCTAATACAGGTAGGGAATATACAGTGAATGGTAGAACCCTCAAGAGTATTGACAATCAGAGAGATCTAGGAGTACAGGTCCACAGGCCACTGAAAGGGGCAACACAGGTGGAGAAGGTAGTCAAGAAGGCATACGGCATGCTTGCCTTCATTGGCCGGGGCATTGAGTATAAGAATTGGCAAGTCATGTTGCAGCTGTACAGAACCTGAGTTAGGCCACACTTGGAGTATAGTGTTCAATTCTGGTCGCCACACTACCAGAAGGATGTGGAGGCTTTAGAGAGGGTGCAGAAGAGATTTACCAAGATGTTGCCTGGTATGGAGGGCATTAGCTAGGAGGAGAGGTTGAATAAACTCGGTGGAACAACGGAGGTTGAGGGGTGACCGATAGCAGTCCACAAAATTATGAGGGGCACAGACAGAGCGGATAGTCAGAGGCTTTTCCCCGGGGTAGAGGGGTCAATTACTAGGGGGCATAGGTTTAAGGTGCGAGGGGCAAGGTTTAGAGTAGATGTACGAGGCAAGTTTTTTACACAGAGGGTAGTGGGTGCCTGGAACACGCTGCCGGAGGAGGTGGTGGAAGCAGGGATGATAGTGACGTTTAAGGGGCATCTTGACAAATACATGAATAGGATGGGAATAGAGGGATACGGACCCTGGAAGTGTAGAAGATTTTAGTTTAAACGGGCAGCATGGTCGGCGCGGGCTTGGAGGGCCGAAGGGCCTGTTCCTTCTTGGGATGAATGTAGCAAGATCTTTGTGGCCTGGAATGGAGACGATGGGCTGAATGGCCTCCTTTGCTGTGAAAATCTATGAATCAAATTATTTTTGTGAAATATTTTTATTTGGTTTTTAACAACTTATTTTATCCATAAAACAAAAGAACCTCCCCGTCGACCAACCAATCCCCGTACAACTCGGAGAATAACCCCCCGCCCCCCCTCCCCCCGAGCAGTTGATGGGAACCAACCCTATGAAGTGAAGAATAAATAGACCCCATCTCTTCTCGAACCCCTCAATCGACCCGCCCCACCCCTTAAGGTGAACTTGACTGTCTCAATATCCCGGCATTCCCACCAGGTCCCCCAGCCACACTGAGGAACAGCGTGGAGAGGTGACCTCCACCCCAACAGGACCCGCTTGCGAGCGATCAGCGAGGCGAAGGCTCCAACATCCGCTCCCGTCCCCACCTGCAGCTCCGGCAACCTGACACCCCAAATATGGCCTCCAAGGGGCTGGGCTCCCAAGTGCAAGATCGGCGGCATGCAGCTGAGAAAAGACCTCCGAGATTTCTCCAACTTCGAGAAGCTGGGGAACAGATGTACGTGATTGGCCCGAGCTCTGCCACAGCGGTCGCAAGTGTCCTCTGCCCTCTCAAACCGCTGGCTTATCCTCGTCAGGTGCGTCCTGTGCACCACCATCAACTGTATCAACCCCAGCCTCGCACACAAGCTCGAGGCTTTCACCCTCCGCAATACCTCACACCAGCGCCACCTGCAACTCCTCCTCCCACTTGGCCTTAACCCCTCCTCCAATGACGCTGGATCCTCCTCCAGAATCCTTCCCTAAATCAGCGAGATGCACCCCCTCCAACAACAAGGAGGGAGGTGGCCCCGGAAACATAGGAAAACCTTCTTTGCAAAGTCCCGCACCTGCATCTACCTAAATGCCACCGCCCAGTGGAATCCCAAACTGCTCCATCACCTCCTCCTCTAAGCTAGCAAACCGCCCTTCCTACGAATCAAATTTTCTCGGATCCTTTTCTTTTCCAGGGAGAACGTTATCAGTCTTTCCAGTCTGACATCCTCCCCTGTACCATTCCAGTTAATCTGCTCCACGTCCTTTCCTCAAGGACAAGTGCCCTGAATTGGACACCATTCACCCTCGCAAGCAAATCCGCTCTTTCCATTCCTCTCCGAAATGATTTGCTCACGTCCGCTGTGAGGAAAGGAAGTTTGTGCCTTAGTGTTAACGTTTTACAGTGGTGAGTTCAGCTCCTGTCCCACTTCCCTGACAGTACTGGACAAGTTATCCCCGACGATCAGAGCATTTGAACGTTGGCAGGTCTTCAATCTGAATGGAGATGGAATACATTTCCAACACTGCGCAAAGTGTTCCAAGTATCCTGTTGCAGGGCACGCAAGTTCCTCAAGGTGACTCTGCACAGACTGAATCCACACTCTGCTGCTCCAGACTTTATGGCTTCTTTCCAAGTCATGTAGCATGGCAAAAGATATATACTTGTCCCAGTCATGGACAATCAATTACCTTCCCATTCCAGGCAGCTCTTAGATTTATAACCCTTTCACCTGCCTCATTCCGCCCCCCCCCTCTCTTTCTCTCTCTCTCCTTATTATGTCAGCTGGGAGCACTCTCGTCTCTGAATCACAAGCTTCTCGGTTCAAGTCCCACTCCAGGGCTTGCGCGCAAAAACCAAGGGCGGCTGAGGGAGCGCTGCACTGCCTCAGGCGACGTCTTTTCCACGAGGTGTTAAACCCGAGGCCCCAGCTGCCTGCCTTTGGGCGCTTGCCAAATATCCGGTGGCGCTGTTCCGAAGAATGGGCAGGGGCGTTGTCCCTGGCTCCCCGGTCAACGTTCATTCCCCCCCCCCCCCCCCCATTTCGACAGCACGCATACAGATTGCTCATCGTCACGCTGCCGTTTATGGGAGCTTGCTGTGCGCAAATCGGCTGCTGCTGTTTCCTCACGGTCGCGGAAAAAGGAAGCGGTCTTATTTTTTCGGAGAGTCCCTCATCGGACGCAGAGAATTAAAAAGAAACCCCCCCCCAAAAAAACCCCAGCAGTAAGCTTGAAACGTGTCACGTTCTCTGGAGGTTCTGCTGGCGATCGGAGAGGGCTGCTGGAGGTCAGGGCCACGTATCCAGTCTCTGGATTGAAGACCTGCCGTGAATCTGGCTCCCAGCGATCCATTATAATCCTCTCTTGTGCCTTGGCTTGGCTACGAGTTTAATTTCAGCAGCAGTTCATCGAATTGACAAATGTTGCAATTAATTCCATCTGTCTGGAAGAACATTCTAATGAGATAGTGAGCAAACAGGAATATGGCAATTGTTTTGTAATAATGAATCTTTAGTCCACTGCACTCCTCTCCGCCGCAATCCACTCTCGCCTTATTGCATCCCTCGTTTGTTCAGCTTTTCCTGAATCTGGTGAAATGAAGTAACAAAATGGCCAAAGATACGACAAGGCCACTTGGCCCCTGGCGCTTGTTTCTCTACTGTTTCAACTCAACTGAAGTTGCTCTCGGCCCCAGCTTAGGGTCTGTCCCTCGACCTCCGCTCCCACCCCGCATCCGACTCTGAGCCATGTGAGAACGCATTCATTACTCTCAAAATGCAAAGAGAGAGAGAGAGATCTTGCGGGTTAGAAACCTGGACCAAACCCCAACCTTTGCTCGGATAGCGGACAGGAGGAAAAACTGGGAGGAAAGCACACTTCGCTCCGGCAGTGAATCCACCCAAAAAATAGGGATCTGGTCTCATGGGAGTGTCGCTTTTAAGAAACGTTTTTGTCTTATCACATAGCTTCAGTGATGTCATTGTGTGGGTGGAGCTGGGCTGTGGCTCTGAGTTTTACTTTCGCTTTGGTTTGGGGCTGCTTTGTGGCTCGGAGTTTTTTTGCTTTCGTTTTCCCATTTGGCTGCTGTACTCCGAAAGAGAAGTATCTTGTCCTGTCTCTCTATCTTCAGTTTAAAAGCTGTTTCCAGTCTGCTTGATAACTTGAAAAGAAATAATTGCTTTCTGGAAGGAAGTCAAACCTTGTGTGCTGGGACACCTTTTGAAAAGGGGATTTCTGGTTTGTGGGATTTTGTTATTAAATTGGAACAGTTAAAGGGGGGAATTTATTAAGGGTTATACATAGAGTACTGTAGCTGTGTGGGGTATTTATGTTTGTAGTTGATAACAATGCTTACTGTGTGTGTTTATAAAAATGTTAATTAAATCCGTAGAATAAACTTTGTTTTTGATTGAAAGTACTGACGGCCGCTGTTGAATAACACCTGAAAGACAGGTCCTTGTGCTCATCGTAACCAAAATTAATAAACAGTTGTAGGTCAGGTGAACTCCATGATCTACTTTGGAGTTTTCTAAACTCTGGCCCAGAACAATGGCATATTAAAACCAACTTCAGCACCAATCAAACTATCGTAACATCACAGAAATATGGCTTACAATTACCAGTTTAAAAAAATGCTGAACAATAAAGTAAAACACTTTAACTCCTACTGACACTTCCTTTATCTCCACTTGAGCAAAACCCGTCCCAGGTCAAAACCCACTTTTAAAGAGAGTTCGAAAGCACAGGATTACTTGCCAATCTTTGGATAGAGAGATATTTTGAGAAACTGCTTGGGAGAGGGAGATCCTGTCAGATTAATGTGACCGCCTTCTCCAGAAGCTGTTGTTCAGCTCACAGCCAAAAATGAACTAACTCAAAACTGACTGCCACAGACCTGGCTCCTCTTTTTACTTCACCATCCTTATGCCACTCACATCCTGTGACTTGATTTTTTAAGTTTATACACAATGGGGTGAATTCTTCACCTCCCCGGCGCCTGTTCCTGGGTGACGCCTGTTCTCCGTTCCCGCCACCAGCCAATGGGATTCCCCATTGCGGCCATTCCACGTCGCCGGGAAACCCGCGGGCTGGGGTGAACTGCTTGCGGGATGGAAAATCCAGCCAGCGGAGAATTCACCCACAGGTCGCTAATTACATACTCCCCAGAAATCATAACGGCCTCCCCTTGTAAACATAGCATGGCCTGAGAGAAGGATAATTTCACATATTTACAACATCTTAATTGCACCTTTTGCAACTACACCTAATTCTTTTTTTTTTTTTTGCAATTAAGGGGCAATTTAGCGTGTCCAATTCACCTACCCTGAACATTTTTGGATTGTGGGGGTGAGACCCACGCAGACACGGGGAGAATTGTCATGTGAGAGTACCTTTAAGAAATGGGTGTTTATAAATGGGTGTGTATATAAATATCTGCAGTGAGAGTACCTTTAAGAAATGGGTGTTTATTACTGCAGTGATGTCACAAAGTGGATGGAGCTGGGCTGTCTGTCAACTTTTTACTTTCACTTTAGACTTTTTGCTGCAGGGTAGGTTTGGTTTCATTTTAGTTTTGGAGAAGCTGAAATCACAGCAGGATGTGTGTGAATCTCTGCAAGCTTATGAATGTTCATTTGGGATTTTCAAAGTGGTAACTGCTCTCAGTAGTGAATTTAAACCTGATCTTTGTGTTAAAAGGGTCTTTTGTCTTCTGGATGTTGTTTGGGAAGTTATTAAGCATTACTTAGTGTTGTATTCTTTGGGGGTTGTATTTGAATTGATGGTTGCTAAGATGTTCACTATATGTTTTAAAAAGGTTAACTTGAGTTCATAGAATAAACATTGTTTTGCTTTAAAAAATACTTTTCCATTTCTGCTGTCCCACACCTGTAGAGTGGGCCGTGTGCTCCCCATACCACAATCCAGTAAAAGTTGTGGGTCAGGTGAACTCCATGATACACTTTGGGGTTTTCTAAACCCTGGCCCATAACAGAATGTACTCCACATGGACAGTGACCCAGGGCCAGGGTCGAACCTGGGTCCTCAGCGCTATAGGCAGCAGTGCTAACCACGGTGCCACCGTGCTGCCTCATAGAACATTCAGCGCAGAAGGAGGCCATTCGGCCCATCAAGTCTGCACCAACCCACTTAAGCCCTCACTTCCACCCTATCCCCGTAACCCAATAACCCCGCCTAAACTTTTTATTTTTGGTCACTAAGGGCAATTTATCGTGGCCAATCCTCCCCTAACCCGCATGTCTTTGGACTGTGGGAGGAAACTGGAGCACCCGGAGGAAACGCACGCTGACAGGGGGGAGAGCGTGTTGGCTCCACAGAGACAGTGACCCATCGGGGAATCGAACCTGGAACCCTGGTGCTGTAAAGCCACAGTGCTAACCACTGTGCTACTGTGCTGCCCCAAATTCGTACATTCACCACACTACTCAATCCCGGAGCGTGAGGGAGCCGACCCAGAAATGGAAGCAATGTCGAACTCTTGAATCGTGTTACATTTCACCAAGTGAAGGAGTTATTGAAGGGGAAATGGTCGACACAATGATGGTTACCTGAAGTCGGCTTTGCTTTTGTTTTCCCAGCCAACAGGTAATGGATGTGAATGTGTTGTTCCCTGTTGTCTCAGTGAATCAGTCACGTACTCTGCTCCTGGCTTTCTGTGTTTAAACAGTGCATTTGAATCAATGCACAGACCCCAGCACTTCGCCCATTTATCTTGGGTTAACTGATCTGTAACTTGCTGCCAGATTAATTTCATCTCCGTTCAAATGGTCACTGAAGTAATTGCTGCCATAAAGAATAAGAGCATCCCACATGGATGGGGGTTGGCCGTGCTGACGGCAAAGCGCATTTGCAAACTCGCAAACCGATAATAAAGATTAAATTGATCCTGCCTGAGAATAATTACAAGATAAGAGGTGACTTATTCGCCGGCTGTTCTGGGGACGGTCGAGGACATGTTTGGTTAATTGTTTGGTTTTGGGTAAAGGGGTTGATGGTGCAGTCCGCCTCTTTGGTGGGGGACTTGGGCACACGGGGGGGGGGGGGGGGAGGAGGGGTCCTGCTGTGCCCCTGCTTGGAGCGGGCAAGCTGACCATCCGGCATCGATGGTTCTTCAAGCTGCCAGTCACCGCCGCCCAGGGCCAGTTGAAGAATGGCCGCCTTGACGCCCTCATTCAGAGTTGGCGCTTGCGCGAGAGGAGGGACGGAAAATTCAGGGCAGAACGACGTGAATTCTTTGTCCAGTGTTCTGGGCAAAGGGATGGTGAAACACGTTTGCCAATGGTAGTGCCAAGAGCAGGTAGCCTATTGGCAAAGACGCCAGGACTACCTGGGGTTAATGACGCGGGACGGCTGAATTAGATTGCTTTAAAAGCCAGCAAAGGGTGACACTGGACTAAACTTTTGATTTTTTTTGTCCTGAAAAATGCCTAATCTGATTGGCATTCATACGATGTCATGAGCTGATTTGAATTCCAATTGTCACACCCCATTTGGAGTATTGTGAGCAGTTTTGGGCCCCGTATCTAAGGAAGGAAGTGCTGGCCTTGGAAAGGGTCCAGAGGAGGTTCACAAGAATGATCCCTGGAATGAAGAGCTTGTCGTATGAGGAGCGGTCGAGGACTCTGGGTCTGTACTCGGTGGAGTTTAGAAGGATGAGGGGGGGGATCTTATTGAAACTTACAGGATACTGCGAGGCCTGGATAGAGGGGACGTGGAGAGGATGTTTCCACTGGTAGGAGAGACTAGAACCCGAGGGCACAGCCTCAGACTGAAGGGACGATCCTGTAAAACAGAGATGAGGAGGACTTTCTTCAGCCAGAGAGTGGTGAATCTGTGGAACTCTTTGCCGCAGAAGGCTGCGGAGGCCAAATCACTGAGTGTCTTTAAGACAGAGATAGATAGGTTCTTGATTAATAAGGGGATCAGGGGTTATGGGGAGAAGGCAGGAGAATGGGATGAGAAAAATATCAGCCATGATTGAATGGCGGAGCAGACTCGATGGGCCGAGTGGCCGAATTCTGCTCCTGTGTCTTATGGTCATATGACAACACTGAGGTTTGTACGAAGAAAGTTGTGACTGTAGCTTTAAATTTAGGGGAACTGAAAAGGGGGGGGGGGGGGGTTCATGTGACTTGGTCTGTCATCTGTCTGATCGGTTTGACTGTCCGAGTGCAATAAAAGGCTTCCATTGTTTTTCTGAGAAGAGGCCGCAAGGTATTTATGCTCTGAGACAGTGGCAGCAGTCTCTGAATTCGCAACGAACCGATTCTGCGTCTCCCAAAGTCCCAGAAAAGAGTTGATGGTCCAGGGTTGTGAACAGTTGTGCCGCAGTGTTCCTTCGCCTCTAAAATGACAGCGAGTTGGACCCCAAGTGGCTCACTGGCCTTTCCACCTCTATACAAAGCTAATGGGTTGAACATCACCATGGGGTAGCGGGTCGGGAAAGCCATCCCTGTAGGTTGCAAGCTTCCTGTGACAAACGGATGAATGCCACGTGGACAGCAGCGGATCTGGGTGGTCAGCAGAGAGAAAAGGCTGCTCGACTAGGCAAACTCCCACAGCTGCTTACAGGAGGGAGATGGTCTCGGGGCAGTTTTCTATGGATTCGGGGAGATGTGTTCTGGCAGGGCTAGGGAGGGGAGTTGACAGGTGCAGCGATAGATCTCCCTGGAAACTGAGGAAAGTGGCTGAAGATGATGATCTGAAATTACCGCTCAGTGAAGCAGCGATATGAGAGTCTGTTACAACCTTGGAGTAACTGTTTGCAATCAGGGCTGAAAATTCTGGGAAGCGTGCGGTGGCTCGTAAGTGGGAAAGGGGAAAGTCACTTTCTGCCGTTCACCTCCAAGTTGGCAAGTTTCGTCAGCAGTGCTCCTGAAGAAATAAAAGCAGAAAATTCTGGATAAGCTCATCAGGTCTGGCAGCATCTGTGGAGAGAGGGAGAGACAGAGTTGATGTTTCAAGTCTGATATGGGCTGGTGATGTAGACTCCAAATGTCTGTGCCATTCTTTCAACTATCAACTGGAAAGTTCAAATGCCTTGGGCGGGGTTGTCCGTTCCGCCGCACCCGTTTTCCGGCAGCTGACAGCGATGGCGTGCATCGTGGCCTTTGCAGTGTCTGCTTTGATGCGGCTGAAGGCCTGGCGGGCCTCTATCGACAGGGGAACAACTGTGGATTGGATCAGGGGACGGGCCTTGTCCGCATAGTTGGGGACCCACTGGGCGCAGTAGCTAAAAAATCCGAGGCAGCGTTTTAGGGCCTTAGAGCAGTGGGGGAGGGGGAACGCCATAAGGGGGTGAATGCGTTCAGGGTCGGGGCCTTTCACTCCATTTCGCACTACGTAGCCGAGGATGGCTCGGCGGTCGGTGCTAAACACGCATTTAGCCTTATTGTATGTTAGGTTAAGGATTTTGGCGGTCTGGAGACATTTTCGGAGGTTGGTGTCGTGGTCCTGCTGGTCGTGGCCGCAGATGGTGACATTATCGAGATACGGGAATGTGGCCCGTAAACCGTACCGGTCAACCATTCGGTCCATCTCGCGCTGGAAGACCGAGACCCCGTTAGTGACACCAAAGGGAACCTTTAAGAAGTGATAGAGCCGCCCGTCTGCCTCGAAGGCAGTGTATTTGCGGTCACTAGTGCGGATGGGGAGCTGGTGGTAGGCGGACTTGAGATCCACCGTGGAGAAGACCTTATGCGCGATCCTGTTTACCAGGTCGGATATGCGGGGGAGAGGGTACGCGTCGAGCTGCGTAAACCTGTTGATGGTCTGGCTGTAGTCGATGACCATCCTATGCTTCTCCCCGGTCTTTACCACCACTACTTGAGCTCTCCAGGGGCTGTTACTGGCTTCAATGACCCCTTCCCTCAGTAGCCTTTGGACCTCTGAGCTAATAAAGATCTGGTCCTGGGCACTGTACCGTCTGCTCCTGGTGGCGACGGGTTTGCAATTCGGGGTGAGGTCCGCGAACAGGGAAGGCGAGTCGACCTTAAGAGTCGCGAGGCCGCAGACACTAACGGGGGGCATAGGGCTGCCGAATTGGAAGGTCAGACTTTGAAGGTTACACTGGAAGTCTAAACCCAGGAGTGTAGCCGCGCAGAGGTGGGGGAGGACGTAGAGCCGGAAATTTTTGAACTCCCTTCCCTGGACTGTGAGGTTTGCTACACAAAACCCCTTTATCTCCACTGAGTGGGAACCGGAGGCCAGTGAGATTTTTTTGATTAACCGGGTGGATGAGGAGGGAACAGCGCCTTACCGTGTCGGGGTGTCTGAAACTCTCCGTGCTCCCAGAGTCAATTAAGCAGGATGTCTCGTGCCCGTTGATGAAAATGGTCGTCGTAGTGGTTGAGAGTGTTCGAGGTCGAGACTGATCCAGAATCACCGAGGCCAATCGCAATAGTTGGGAATTCTGTTCAGGCAGTGTGTGGTCGGCCGAGCTGGGGTCCTGGGGGTTCATCCAAGATGGCA
The DNA here is from genome assembly GCF_047496885.1 of Scyliorhinus torazame. Classification (NCBI taxonomy): domain Eukaryota; kingdom Metazoa; phylum Chordata; class Chondrichthyes; order Carcharhiniformes; family Scyliorhinidae; genus Scyliorhinus; species Scyliorhinus torazame. Next base: position 23,653 of record NW_027308433.1, read on the forward strand.
TCTCCCATAGGTTGCACATGGCCGGGCCTGCACAAAATGGCAGTGCCCATCCCTCAAACGTGGCGTCCGTGGAACAAGATAGCGGCGCCCGGGGTCCGCACGTGGCCCTGGGATCTGGGGTGGCGGCGACCGCTGGCCACACGGGGCCTGTGGAGAAGTTTGTGGTGGCGGTCGGATTCGCCGCTGGAGACCGCGGCCACTGCTCGGGCCTGACATACCCCCACGAAATGGCCCTTTTTGCCGCATCTCTTGCAGGTGGATGCGCGGGCCTGGCAGCGCTGGCGGGGGTGCTTGGCCTGCCCGCAAAAGTAGCAGCAGGGCCCCTCCGGGTTGCCAGGCCACCTTGTAGCGCAGGCCTGCAGGGGAAGTCTCGGGGTCGGCCGCTGCGGGGTTCCACGCTGCCCAGGGGGCTGCCGCGCGGTCGGGAACGTAGGCGCGGGCGTTCCTGGAGGCCACGTCCAGGGAGCCTGCAAGGCCCCGTGCCTCCCTGAGACCCAGGGTGTCCTTCTCTAACAGGTGCTGCCGGATTTGTGATGAAAGCATACCTGCCACGAAAGCGTCCCGGACTAAGAGTTCCGTGTGTTCGCTCGCCGAAACTTGCGGGCAACCGCAGCTTCTTCCCAGCACCAGGAGTGCGCGGTAGAATTCCTCCAGCGATTCCCCAGGGCTTTGCCGTCTTGTTGTAAGCAGGTGCCGGGCATAGACCTGGTTTACCGGGCGAATATAGTGTCCTTTTAGCAGCTCGATTGCTGCATCGAAGTCTTCCGCTTCTTCGATGAGGGTGTAAATCTCCAAGCTCACCCTTGAGTGCAGGACGTGCAGTTTCTGCTCTCCCCTGGGTGCGTTTTCGGCCGTCTCGAGATACCCTTTAAAACACGCCAGCCAGTGCTTGAAGATCGCCGCTGAGTTCGCCGCGTGGGGGCTAAGTTGCAGACACTCCGGCTTGATTCGGAGCTCCATCCTTTCTTTGTAATATTCTAGCTTAATAAATTGATGCACGATCAGTGACCACTAAAGCGAGGTTGTAGTCCAACTGAAGGCTTTAATAAGCTAGATGTTTCCCCCAGCAGCTCAGGTACAGAATGAGGGCTGCTGGGCGGCACGGGTTCTTATACCCCGCCTAGCAGGGCGGAGCTATAATACACTCTAGCCAATAGCAAGCATACAGGTTCTACCAATGGTACTTTAGACTCTCAGGTACCGTAATACCTCTAATACCACATGTATTGAACTAAAAGGGAAAAAAAAGCATGAGGCTGATTTAATGGCCTCTTTGTGCCTGTCTTGGTGAGGCAACTAGGCCGTTTAATCTCCTGAGAATTAACGCCACTACGGGGTAAGGGGGTCATTTAGAGACCCCTGGGTGGTCTGGCTCCGGGAAGGGTGGTACCCTGGCACTCCTGCAGGCACCTTGGCACTGCCAGGCTGTTGGATCACTGCCAGGGTGCCCGGCTGGAAATGCCTTGATGCCCGGGTGCCAGGTTGCTTGGTGCCTGGGTTCCAGAGTGATAAACACCGCTGAGCGAGGTGGACCCGGAGGATTAAAACAATGGGAAAAGTGAGAGCAGCTCCCGAGTGAGAAACAGCGGGGAGAGAGGTGGACCGTAGGAGGAGGGGAGGCACACCCTTCACTGGCTGGTCAGGAACTGCCAATTTGCATGAGCTACTCTACTTTATTTTCAGTCAAAGGTAAGAAGGAGAAATATTTGACAGGTTATGAAGACTAAAATACCCAATTTTAATCGGGCCTAAATCTAGGCCTTGCTGGGTTATGACAGGAAGAATGTGTTGGCCTTGGTAAGGGTCCAGAGGAGGTTTGCAGGAATGATCCCTGGAATGAAGAGCTTGTCATATGAGGAGCGGTTGAGGACTCTAGGCCTGTACTCGTGGAGTTTAGAAGGATGATGGGGGGATCTTATTGAAACTTCCAGGATACTGCGAGGCCTGGATGAGAAAGATATCAGCCATGATCGAATGGCGGAGAAAAAAATTCTGCTCCGGTGTCTTTGTGGCCTTCTGATTGGGTCCGGGGGTGCCTTGCCCAAGAGAAGGGATAAGGGGGCCTGTAAAGAGGCATGTTGGGTGCAATGCGGGGTGGGGGAGGGGGGGTCTGGAGGCCTCTGTGGGGAGTCAAAAGATCGGGGCGGCATTTAAAAATGACACCCCAATCCGGGAATTGTCCTATCGGATTCTCAGGGGTTTGACAGGGTCGATGCTGAGAGGTTGTTTCCCCTTGTGGGAGCGACTGGGACCAGAGGGCAGAATGTCAGAGTAAGGGGGAGCCCATTTAAGACGGCGGTGATGAGGAATTTCTTATCTCTGAGGGGAGTGAATCTGTGGACCTCTTTACCGCAGGGACAGGACCGTTCCGTTTGTTCCAGGCTGAGATAGACCGATTTTTCATCAGTGAGGAAATCCAGAATGATGGGGAGAAGGCGGGAAAGCGGAGTTGAGGATTGTATCAGCTCAGCCACGACCTCCCTGAATGGCGGAGCAGACACGATGGGCCGAGTGGCATCGTGTGGTTTACGGATGGGGGGATGGGGGGATGAGTGCCTTGAGGGGAGGGAGCATGCGTTTGTGAACAAGGCGCACCTTGCCACGGCCTTGCTCTCCGGTAAGCGCGTTCAGCTTTCTGGCCTTTATTTCTTCTGCTATCAGGATGGCGTGTGCTGCCTGCCAGCTCCAATAGGGAGCTACTAATCTCGTCAATGTTTTATGAGGAGCATCCATCACACTTAATGAAAAATTCACGGTCGGTTCAATGTCCCACTCGAACGTCGGTTCCTGAAGAGCTGCATTAGCTGGGTTGCTGAGTAGTTTCGACAGAGCAAAAGGGTGTTATGCAATACAAGGGACATCTGAAACAGGTCAGCTCCAGAGCATTGAAATAACGCCCTTGAGTTTCCTTAATTCCCCCCCCCTCCCCCTCTTCGCGATCTTTTATCCAACGCTCTATTCATTATCTTAGCTTGAGGTGATTAAATGAGTGATGGCGAATTCTCAGCAAGGTCCCTGGTACTCGAAATGGAGTCGGTAAGGAGACTGAAACCCTTCTGAGCGAACGACGAGTGAAACCGTCCTTCGCAATATCAGGACCGACGTAACGTGTGTGTTGCTAAGCAATTTGGTTAAGCGATGTGGTTCATCCTTAGCTGGCCTGGTGTACCAGCTCAACCGCAGGGTGTCTTAACTTGCATACGGTGGACAAATGACCACACTTTTCTTTGTATAATAATAGTTTATTACACACGCACACATGCAAAGTTAATGTTAATCACACCTATAAGTTGAACTCTAAGCTAATCCACTGGAAAGACCTTAACTTCACTTCCAGGTGATTGGCAAGTACAGAGCAGGTATGGCCTTATCTGGAATCCTGTTGTCTGGCAGTGCTGGAGGTCTGTTGCTGGCCGTCTGTGTCCTCGGCTCTGGTCCCTCTGTGGATGGCGTGGATGGTCTCCCTCTTGGCTGGTGAAGGGTTCGCCATTGTTGTTGGCTGTCGAGAGAGCAAGTGGTTGGCTACGCAGCACCTTTTATCCTTTGGGAATTTTGACCACTTTTGGGCGGTCGTAGGTGAATGTCCAATGGATCATTCAGGGCTCGATCACCCTGATCGACCTCCCTATATTTGCAGGCTGCAGCCTCTCTCTCTGTTCTGTCTTTGACCAAATTTCCCATGGACCTTTGCGGGCGGCCATTTTAGGTGGCCACAGGCCTCTGAAATGGCCGAGCACCCTGCTCAGTTGTGTTCAAAAGTGTGTTCCAACGCCAACTTCCCAAGGGTCATTCGGGACGGTCAATGATTGGCAGCTTGGCTGCAATGCCCACATTCCATGGAGGAATTTTTATTCAAGAAAAAGGGCAGGTGGGATTGAGGAAAAGGATAATCCCGCCAGCAAGCCAGTTCGTATAATGTAGGACACGGAAGTAGGAGTAGTCCATGGCCACCGCTCCAGCTGTTCGCCCAAACTCCCCGACATGGTGTCATAAAAAGGAGACTCCGAAAGTAACCAGCTTGGGGCGCAATCTTTAAAAAAAAAAAACAGTCTCGACCGGCGAACCTCCCTTCAAAAACATGTCCTTAAATTCTCTTTCATGGAACTTAACGACCTCAATGTGGTGATATGCATCACTGTAAATACACAAGGGGTTAATATAAATACACTACAACTAAGTAAACACTAGAGGGCGCATCAGAGATGTCATGACACGCAGACATACAGCTAATGAACACATAGCATAGGACACGACCAATGGGCAGTCAAGATACCCAGAGGATACACTACCACAAGGGGGCAACCCATATATAAGGACAGGGCACACATGCTCTGTCCCTTTCCACAGGCGATACTTGGAGAGTAGGACAGGGGCAGAGCAGAAGCATCACACCCACCACGTGGCTTAGAGCAGATTGGTTAGTTAGACTGAGTTACTACAGCAAGATTAGCAGGAGAGTCGAACTCAGAGAGAGCTGTGCTAATGGTTCAATACATCACATTGATCTTACTTCAAAGTCCGGAGTATCGTTTGGTCAAAGCGGCATCGAGTTGCAGCCGGTGTTATCCCAGAGTACATAACACAACACTCAACATGGGTAGAATTTTTAGTTTGCAGATGAAACTCTGAAATAGTGAGGAGGGTAGTAACCAAACTCAGGAGGACATGGACACAGTCTGGTGAAGCAGACAACCACAGGGCCGGCCAAATTTGACCAGGAGAAGTGCAAAGTGCTATGTTTTGGCTGGAATAGCGAGGAGGAGCAGTATGGACTACCCGGTTCAACGTTTTAAAGGGCGTGCAGCAACAGAGATGTGGGACTGTATGCGCGCACATCCTTTGAGGGAAGCAGAGCCAGTTGAGAAGGTTGTTCCTTGCGACGTGAGCTGGAGAATTGTGCTCGGTCCCAGGCGCTGCACTTCAAGACGTGATGCCCAAGCCTTGTGTGGGGGGGGGGGGGGGGGGAAGAATATTTACCAGGATTATAGCTTACAGCAAGGGTGAAAGACTTCAGTCAAGTGGAGAGATTGAAGATGCCGGGCTCCGAGCAGAGAAGTCTTCGAGGAGATTTGATCAAGTTATTCAAAACCTTGAAGGGTTTAGATCGAGTAAATCTGGAGAAGCAGTTTCTGACAACAGGGAACACAGATGGAGGCGAGAGGAAATATACTTTTCCAGCCTGGAACTGCTGTGATCTGGAACACACTACCTGGAAAGGTGGTCGACACGGACTCCTCAGCAAGTTCCAGGTGAGAATTGGCTTAAAACCCTGGAAGCAAACGACAATACGATGGGGAAAGGAGAGGTGAGTGGGACGGCATTGGATAGCTCTGGAGGTCGATGAACCAATGACCTCGTGTTTCATTTCATGATTCTGTTGCCTTGACCCCTTAGTCTGGTATGCTGCCCAGTGCTGCAGGATTTCAACTTGCTCCGCAATGGCCTTCGATGAAGGGGCAGCACGGTAGCATTGTGGATAGCACAATTGCTTCACAGCTCCAGGGTCCCAGGTTCGATTCCCGGCTTGGGTCACTGTCTGTGCGGAGTCTGCACATCCTCCCCGGGTGTGCGTGGGTTTCCTCCGGGTGCTCCGGTTTCCTCCCACAGTCCAAAGATGTGCAGGTTAGGTGGATTGGCCGTGATAAATTGCCCTTAGTGTTGGGTGGGATTACTGGGTTATGGGGATAGGGTGGAGGTGTGGGCTTGGGGAGGGTGCTCTTTCCAAGGACCCGTGCAGACTCGATGGGCCGAATGGCCTCCTTCAGCACTGTAAATTCTATGATAATCTATGATGTTTACTATTGTCCTGTTGCGTTTGGCGGGGATGATGTATGTACTTGGCTACTTTGGAGGGGTAGCCTGCTATTCATGTCTCCAGGTCGTGTTGTTGAGCATTAAAGTGGCTGTTTCTCTTGTACCTGCCAATCAGATAGCCTTGTAAAATACAGCTCTGCACTGACGGAATTGGCTTTGAATCTCCCACTTACAGCACAGCAGCGCTGGGCAATCGAGCAGAAGTACTGCTATTTTAGTGGAGTGCTTTCGGCAGAGAGTGAATGAAGGTTTGATCAGTCCTGTTACAGCAGATTCCATTAATAAATAACGGGGGGGGGGGGGACCCATTTCAGTGGAGACGGGGGAGCAGGCACACTGAGATCACAGGGCATTGCGTTTCAAAGTTCCCCCTTATCCGCCAATGAAAGTCTTCGAACACCTCGTACACAGACGGCATCTGGCCCAGATGTGCAGTGAGGATTCTGCATTGAGTGCTCCTCTAACTATTTGAAGTCTGGGAAGCAAATGTATATCGTAGGAAGCTGTCGAGGTAATTTACCGTCCGCGGGCCCCAGTGGAACATCTTACCATTAGAACATAAGATGTAGCCGCATGAGTGAGGCCATTCAGCCCTTCGAGCATGCTATGGTTCATCTTCTGTGTGAACACCATATTCCTGCGGTCTCAATAGCCCTTGATATTCTTCTTTACAATGTAGAAATCTGTCGATCTCTTTCCTGAACACTGATTGAGCTTCCAACAGCCCGCTGCCCTAGATAATTCCAAGGATTCACCATCCTCGGAAAGTAGAAATACCCACCCCCCGGGTCCGGTTCTAGGGGAACAAACCTCCTTCCTGCATCGATGCTATAATAATAATCTTCATTAGTGTCACAAGTCGGCTTATATCATCACTGTATTGAAGTGACTGTGAAAATCCCCTCGTCGCCACACTCCAGCGCCTGTTCGGGTGCACCGAGGGAGAATTCAGAATGTCCGATTCACCCGACAAGCACGTCTTTCGGGGACTCGTGGGCGGAAACCGGAGCGCCCGGAGGAAACCCACGCAGACACGGGGGAGGACGTGCAGACTCCGCACAGACAGTGACCCAAGCCGGGAATCGAACCCGGGACCCTGGCGCTGTGAAGGGACAGTGCTAACCACTGTGCTACCGTGTTATTAAGCTTTGTAAGAGTTCTGTTTGTTTGAATGCGATCACCTCTCATTCTTCTAAACCCCAGAGAATAAAGGCCAAAGCTATTTAATCTTTCCTCATAGAACAACCCTGGTAGCACAGTGGTTAGCACTGTGGCTTCACAGCGCCAGGGTCCCAGGTTCGATTCCTGGCTTGGTTAACTGTCTGTGCGGAGTCTGCACGTTCTCCCCGGTCCCTTTCTAGATCACCACTTCTCAGCCTCTGCCTATTCAAGGAATGCGTTTTCCTTGTTGGGGTTTTATACTTTAAAGGAGCATATTTTTGTTGTAAACTATTGATTAGTTCCTTTCACATTAGCCATTGCCTGCAGTCAGACTTTTTAAATTAGCTTCCCAAACCACCAGAGCCAAATTTCCCCTCCAAGCCTCCGAGTTTCCTTGGCTTAGATTGATGACACTCGTTTCGGATTAAACTGCATCACTTTCAAATTTAATGCAAAATTCAATCATATTATGATCACTCTTTCCAAAGGGTTCTTTTGTAACAAGATTACGAATCACCCCTTTTTCATTGCGCAATACTCAATCTTAAATAGGACACTCCCTCGTTGGTTCCTCAATGTACTGTTCGAGAAAAACATTTCACAAACATTCCAATAATTAATCCTCCACAACATTATTACTAACTGGGTTTTATGCATATTGAAATCCCCATTACTGTGTTACCCTGTTGCACACGCTTCTAATTTCCTGATTTCTGCTGTGATTTACATTCCTATTGCTGTTTGGTGGTCTATTATCAACTCCCACCAATGTTTTCTAACCTTCGCTGTTCCTTAGTCCTACCCAAACTGATTCTTGATCTGTAAACCTCACATCATCTCTCGCTCCAGTACCAATTTCCTCTTTAATTAACAAAGCTACCCCCCCCCCCCCCCCCTTTGCCATCCTCTCCTTTCTGAATGTGCGTACTCTTGGATATTCATGCCTCAGCTTTGGCTCCCTTGCAGTCATGTTTCTGTAATGCTAATCGAATATTTGAGCGAACAGCCCACCCGTTTCATGTGAATGCTGCAAGTTTCAGGTACGCAAATAGCCGTCAATTTGGTTCTATTGCTTTTGTAAACTCGATCCTAACCAAAGATCCTTCCTGTTATACTCTGATCATTATTAACTTTATTGCTCTTTTGATCTATTACAGTGTCTTTTCCCCCTACATGATCCTTCACTCTTCGTTTAAAGCCCTCTTTACTTATTTAGTTCCACGACTTGCTAGAACTCTGGTCCCAGTTTAGTTCAGGTGAAATCTGTCCCGACAGTACAGCCCCCATGAGCAATGCATTCAACTCTCTATTCTTCTCTAGCCTACTCCAATTTGCATGTGGCCCAGGTAATAATCCAAAGATTCCATAGCATCCCTACAGTGCATGAGGAGACCATTCAGCCCATCGGGTGCGAAGGAGCACTCTACCTCAGCTCACGCCTCCACTCCACCTTAAGGGCAGCACGGCAGCATAGTGGTTAGCACAATTGCTTCACCGTTCCAGGGTCCCAGGTTCGATTCCCGGCTTGGGTCACTGTCTGTGCGGCGTCTGCACGTTCTCCCCGTGTCTGCGTGGGTTTCCTCCGAGTGCTCCGGTTTCCTCCCACAGTCCAAAGATGTGCAGGTTAGGTGGATTGGCCGTGATAAATTGCCCTTAGTGTCCAAAATTGCCCTTAGTGTTGGGTAGGGTTACTGGGTTATGGAGATAGGGAGGGGGTGTGGGCTTGGGTAGGGTGCTCTTTCCAAGAGCCGGTACAGGCTCGATGGGCCGAATGGCCTCCTTCTGCACTGTAAATTCTATGATTTTATCCCCGTAACCCCGCACGTTGATCATGGCCAATCCGTTTAACCTGCGCATTCTTGGACACTAAGGGCAATTTATCATGGCCAATCCACCGAACCACATCTTTGGACTGTGGGAGGAAACCGGAGCACCCGGAGGAAACCCACGCACACACGGGGGAGAACACGCAGACTCCGCACAGACAGTGACCCGAGGCCGCGATTGAACTTGGGTCCCAAGTGCTGTGAGGCAACAGTGCTAGCCACTGCGCCACGGAACCTTGCTGTTAGCTTTTTTGAAGATCTGCTTCTTAATTTCATGCTAAGCTCCTCGTATTCCCTATGAAGGACCTCTTCTTCCTCCTCGGGTTCCTGGAAGGTATAATGAGAAATTCTGGGAAAGAGGGTGTCGATGGTTAATGGGTTGAAGAACAGGGTGCGGGTGGGGGAATGTTATGGTGGGAGTAATAGACATACCTTGCAATGGGAGAGGAGGTTTGGGTTTGAATAGAATATCGAGCTTGTAAAGGCGAGCGAAGATATGGAACCTATGGCAGATCAGACAGGATGACCGTGTTTAAGGGGATTAAATTGTGTGTTTGACAAGTGTTCTGAAAGGAATTGAGCCTTTTTGGGTCGAAAAGACTCAACCGTTTGGTTGAGGAGAATTCGAGGAAGCTTTTACCGAGACTAGTAACGTTGTTGGGCCTTTACTACAGACCTCCCAAAAGCGAGCGTGAAGTAGAGGTACAAATATGGAGACAGATTATTGAAAAATGTAGGAGCAATCGGGTGGTCGTGGTGGGAGATTTTAACTTCCCCAACATTGAATGGGACTCATGTAGTGTTGGAGGCGTGGATGGAGCAGAATTTGTAAGGAGCATCCAGGAGAGTTTTTTTTAGAGTAGTATGTAAATAGTCCAACTCGGTAAGGGGCCATACTGGACCTGGTATTGGGGAATGATCCCGGCCAGGTGGTTGAAGTTTCAGTCGGTGCTAACTTTGGGAATAGTGATCACAATTCCGTAAGTTGTAGAATACTCATGGACAAAGACGAAAGTGGTCCTAAAGGAAGAGTGCTAAATTGGGGAAAGGCCAAGTATAACAAAATTCGGCAGGAGCTAGGGAATGTGGATTGGGAGCAGCTGTTTAAGGGTAAATCCACATTTGAAATGTGAGAGTCTTTTAAGGAAAGTTTGATGAGAGTGCAGGACAGACATGTCCCTGTGACAATGAAGGATAGAAATGGCAAGATTAGGGAACCATGGATGACGGGTGGAATTGTGAGACTAGCTAAGATGAAAAAGGAAGCATACATAAGATCTATGCGACTTAAAACTGATGAAGCTTTGGAGGAATATCGGGAAAGTAGGACAAATCTCAAACGCGCAATAAAGAGGGCTAAAAGGGGTCATGAAATATCTTTGGCTAACAGGGTTAATGAAAATCCCAAAGCCTTTTATTTGTATATAATGAGCAAGAGGGTAACTAGAGAAAGGATTGGCCCACTCAAAGACAAAAGACGGAATTAATGTGTGGAGTCAGAGGAAATGGGTGAGATTCTTAATGAGTACTTTGCATCGGTATTCACCAAGGAGAGGGACATGACGGATGTTGAGGCTAGGGATGGATGTTTAAATACTCTAGGTCAAGTCGGCATAAGGAAGGGGGAAGTTTTGGGTATTCTAAAAGGCATTAAGGTGGACAAGTCCCCAGATCTGGATGGGATCTATCCCAGGTTACTGAGGGAAGCGAGGGACAAAATAGCTGGGACCTGAACAGATATCTTTGCAGCATCCTTAAGCATGGGTGAGGTCCCGGAGGACTGGAGAATTGCTAATGTTGTCCCTTTGTTTAAGAAGGGTAGCAGGGATAATCCAGGGAATTATAGACCTGTGGGCTTGATGTCAGTGGGAGGCAAACTGTTGGAGAAGATACTGATAGGATCTATTCACATTTGGAAGAAAATAGACTTATCAGTGAAAGGCAACATGGTTTTGTGCAGGGAAGGTCATGTCTTACAAACCTAATAGAATTCTTTGAGGAAATGACAAAGTTAATTGATGAGGGAAGGGCTGTAGATGTCATATACATGGACTTCAGTAAGGCGTTTGATAAAGTTTCCCATGGCAGGTTGATGGAAAAAGTGAAGTTGTATGGAGTCCAGGGTGTACCAGCTAGAGGGATAAAGAATTGGCTGGGCAACAGGAGACAGTGAGTAGTGGTGGAAGGGAGTGTCTCAAAATGGAGAAAGGTGACTAGTGGTGTTCCACAGGGATCCGTGCTCGGACCACTGTTGTTTGTGATATACATAAATGATCTGGACGAAGGTATAGGTGGTCTGATTAGCAAGTTTGCAGATGATACTAAGATTGGTGGAGCTGCAGATAGCGAGAGGGACTGTCAGAGAATACAGCAAAATATAAATAGATCGGAGAGTTGGGCAGAGAAATGGCAGATGGAGTTGAATCCAGGCACATGCGAGGTGATGCATTTTGGAAGATCTAATTCAAGACGGCCAATGGAAGAGTCCTGGGGAAAATTGATGTGCAGAGAGATCTGGGAGTTCCGGTCCATTGTACCCTGAAGGTGGCAACGCAGATCAAAAGAGTGGTCAAGAAGGCATACAGCATGCTTGCCTTCATCGGACAGGGTATTGAGTACAAGAGTCGGCAGGTCATGTTATAGTTGTATAGGACGATGGTTAGGCCACATTTGGAATACTGCGTGCAGTTCTGGTCGCCACATTACCAGAAGGATGTGGATGCTTTAGAGAGGGTGCAGAGGAGGTTCACCAGGATGTTATCTGGTATGGAGGGTGCTAGCTATGAAGAAAGGTTGAGTAGATTAGGATTGTTTTCGTTGGAAAGACAGAGGATCAAGAATCAGTGTTGGGCCCGCAGTTGTTCACAATTTACATAGACGATTTGGAGTTGGGGACCAAGTGCAATGTGTCAAAGTTTGCAGACGACACTGAGATGAGTGGTAAAGCAAAAAGGGCAGAGGATACCGGAAGTCTGCAGAAGGATTTGGATAGGTTAGGTGAATGGGCTAGGGTCTGGCAGATGGAATTCAATGTTGCCAAGTGTGAGGCTATCCATTTTGGAAGGAATAACATCAGAATGGATTGTTATTTAAACGGTAAGATGTTAAAACATGCTGCTGTGCAGAGGGACCTGGGTGTGCTGGTGCACGAGTCGCAAAAAGTTGGTGTGCAGGTGCAACAGGTGATGAAGAAGGCTAATCGAGTTTTGTCTTTCATTGCGAGAGGGATGGAGTTCCAGACTAGTGAGGTTATGCTGCAATTGTATAAGGTGTTGGTGAGGCCGCATCTGGAGTATTGTGTTCAGTTTTGGTCTCCTTACCTGAGAAAGGACAGATTGACACTGGAGGGAGTGCAGAGGAGATTCACTAGGTTGATCCCAGAGTTAAGGGGATTAGATTATGACGAGAGGTTGAGTAGACTGGGACTGTACTCATTGGAGTTTAGAAGGATGAGGGGGGATCTTATAGAAACATATAAAATTATGAAGGGAGTAGATAGGATAGATGCGGGCAGGTTGTTTCCACTGGTCGGGGAAAGCAGAACTAGGGGGCATAGCCTCAAAATAAGGGGAGGTAGATTTAGGACGGAGTGTAGGAGGAACTTCTTCACCCAAAGGGTTGTGAATCTATGGAATTCCTTGCCCAGTGAAGCAGTTGAGGCTCCTTCTTTAAATGTTTTTAAGAAAAAGAGAGATGCCTTTCTAAAGAATAAAGGGATTCGGGGATATGGTGTACGGGCCGGAGAGTGGAGCTGAGTCCACAAAGATCGGCCATGATCTCATTGAATGGCGGAGCAGGCTCGAGGGGCCAGATGGCCGACTCCTGCTCCTAGCTCTTATGTTCTTATGTAGGTTGAGGGGGTCCTGGTTGAGTTCTACAAAATTATGAGAGGTATGGACAGGGTGGATAGCAACAAGCTTTTTCCAAGAGTGGGGGTGTCAATTACAAGGGGTCACGATTTCAAGGTGAGAGGGGGAAAGTTTAAGGGAGATGTCTGTGGAAAGTTTTTTACGCAGAGGGTGGTGGGTGCCTGGAACGCTTTGCCAGCGGAGGTGGTAGAGGCGGGCATGATAGCATCATTCAAGATGCATCTAGACAGAGATATGAACGGGCAGGGAACAGAGGGAAGTAGATCCTTGGAAAATAGGCGACAGGTTTAGATAAAGGATCTGGATCGGCGCAGGCTGGGAGGGCCGAAGGGCCTGTTCCTGTGCTGTAATTTTCTTTGTTCTTTGAGAAGCTTACCATTGGGTCTTTCCACGAGCTGTCACCATGTTATAGGGCGTTGTTTCCAGTTCGGTATGCCAGAAGAACTCTTCGCAGTCCAAGGGAGACGGACTAAGTCTTTATTGACAACTATTTGCAAATATACGGGAAAGAGTACAGGCGAAGAGGTCCCCCCGTGCTTGCAGGTACGCATGTCTCTGTCCAACACTCGACTGACCTCCGACGTACAGGTCATGTGCTATCTTACATCAGTACGTGAGTGTGTGTGAGACTGCCCTCGGTTCCACGTTAACCCTCTGTGTGCCAGACCCGTGGACCGCGTTCTGCGGGATGCAGCGGGAGATGGCGGTTTAACATGCAGATGAATACATCTCTGAAAATAATGACGCAGTACCTACTTAAGAAGGGGCGGATGAGTAAATTTTGGCAAGGTAAAGTTTGGCGTGTTGTTAAATATGAATTTTAAAAGGAATCCGCGGAATGAAAAAGAATCAACTTATCGAGTAAAAAAGAAAAAATTAAGAGTAATAAATAAAGATGAATATTGGGGGCAATAATAATAATAACAATCGCTTATTGTCACAAGTAACAATCGCTTGTTGTCACAAGTAACAATCGCTTATTGTCACAAATAACAATCGCTTGTTGTCACAAATAACAATCGCTTGTTGTCACAAATAACAATCGCTTGTTGTCACAAATAACAATCGCTTTTATTGTCACAAATAACAATCGCTTATTGTCACAAGTAACAATCGCTTGTTGTCACAAATAACAATCGCTTATTGTCACAAATAACAATCGCTTATTGTAACAAGTAACAATCGCTTATTGTCACAAATAACAATCGCTTATTGTCACAAGTAACAATCGCTTGTTGTCACAAATAACAATCGTTTATTGTCACAAATAACAATCGCTTATTGTCACAAGTAACAATCGTTTATTGTCACAAGTAACAATCGTTTATTGTCACAAGTAACAATCGCTTGTTGTCACAAGTAACAATCGCTTGTTGTCACAAGTAACAATCGCTTGTTGTCACAAGTAACAATCGTTTATTGTCACAAGTAACAATCGTTTATTGTCACAAGTAACAATCGCTTGTTGTCACAAATAACAATCGCTTATTGTCACAAGTAACAATCGCTCCTTGTCACAAGTAACAATCGCTCCTTGTCACAAGTAACAATCGCTCCTTGTCACAAGTAACAATCGCTCCTTGTCACAAGTAACAATCGCTCCTTGTCACAAGTAACAATCGCTCCTTGTCACAAGTAACAATCGCTCCTTGTCACAAGTAACAATCGCTCATTGTCACAAGTAACAATCGCTCATTGTCACAAATAACAATCGCTCATTGTCACAAATAACAATCGCTCATTGTCACAAATAACAATCGCTAATTGTCACAAAGAACAATCGCTTATTGTCACAAATAACAATCGCTTATTGTCACAAATAACAATCGCTTATTGTCACAAGTAACAATCGCTGGTTGTCACAACTAACAATCGCTTATTGTCACAAGTAACAATCGCTTATTGTCACAAGTAACAATCGCTTATTGTCACAAGTAACAATCGTTTATTGTCACAAGTAACAATCGCTCATTGTCACAAATAACAATCGCTTATTGTCACAAGTAACAATCGCTTGTTGTCACAAGTAACAATCGCTTGTTGTCACAAGTAACAATCGCTTGTTGTCACAAGTAACAATCGCTTATTGTCACAAGTAACAATCGCTTATTGTCACAAGTAGGCTACAATGAAGTTACTCGGGTGAGTTTGTGTGTGTGTGTTTCCAACTCACTCCCAGGCTCTGGGTTTTGTGTGTGTGTCGCACGTTGGACAAGCCTAGTTTACTTTGTTAACCGTTCAGTGTTTCACACCTGTCCCTGATTTTCACGATGCTGATTTCGCCCAACTGCATTTGGTGGCAAGCTGTTTAACTCGGCGTTTATCGAACTGTTTTTTTCAAGCGCGACCCACTTTTACAGAATAGTCGACTTTCGTGACCCACACCACATTCTCGAAAGGTTTTCCATAATTACTGTTGAAAAAGTCACTCTCATTGTTGGCACTTCTGAATCATTGAGTGTAAATTTGTAAATTGAGCGACCATTTCACCTGAAACGAGAACTCCACCCTGACACATTGCTAAAGGGTGTAACGGAGAATTATTTGATTATTTAATTTCTTTACCCCCATTGCTCTCATTTGGAAAATTGCGTTCAAGCGCTGGAAAGGTCAATAGCTTTAACAAGGTCATGTTCTTGTGCTCAAAACCGAACACTATCTCGGACGGGAAATTGCACTCAAAACACAATGAAAAAAAGATGCACCCTTTCAGGACAAGAATCCCAGTGTGGAGAGACCATTCGGGAATGGAAGGGGTAGACATCGGGGCTTGTAGGGGTGGAGGAGGCTGTCTGCCGAGCTTAACTGAGAGAATGATAAAACACACACGGGGTTTGTTAATGACACACTGAAATCAAGAAATATTACAGATCCCCACATTGAACACAGTAGCAGGATATGCCACCCAAAGATAACGTGACAAGTCTCTGACTGCAAACCGCCCACCTACGCTCTGGCCTAGAGAGACAAGGAAGCCCATGGTACCAACTTCTTCATCAGCCTCACTCAGCCTCACTCAGTAACGCAGTGAGAATCTACCCGGAGAGAAAACGATAAAGACATGGTCAGGCGGTATTTGGGATCATTTTGCCGACCTTTTGGCGACCCATGCTGCACCATTTAGCGACCCATCCGCGGGCCCCCAGTTTGAAAATCACTGGTTTGACTGGTCCAGCTGGTGGGTTTCGGGTGGATAAGCAGGGCAGCTGCAGATAGATGGGATCATTATGGGCGGAGAGGGTGCAATAAAACTTCACCAGGATTGGGCGGTTTCAGCGAAAGATGGAACCGGCTGGATCACTTCACATAACTTAAAATAACAGATGTACTTTATTGGGTTGCGATGGAGAAAGTAGCTCACTCTATGGTTGGGGGACCAAATGTGTGGGTCATTATTCCATGAGTGGCCCACGGGGAGATGGATTAGGGTATCCCCATGGGCTGCGTGATGGTAATTACAGTCATTAATGTTAATAAATCCGATTTGGGAGTTCTTTACGAGGGACAGTGTGGCTCTGAGGCAGAGCAGACGGGGAGAAGTTGCTGAACACAGCGGGTCTGGTGGCCTGAAGTGCATATGTTTTAATGCAAGGAGCATTACGGGTAAGGCAGATGAACTTAGAGCTTGGATTACTACTTGGAACTATGATGTTGTTGCCATTACAGAGACCTGGTTGAGGGAAGGGCAGGATTGGCAGCTAAACGTTCCAGGATTTAGATGTTTCAGGCGGGACAGAGGGGGATGTAAAAGGGGTGGAGGAGTTGCGCTACTGGTTAGGGAGAATATCACAGCTGTACAACGGGAGGACACCTCAGAGGGCAGTGAGGCTATATGGGTAGAGATCAGGAATAAGAAGGGTGCAGTCACAATGTTGGGGGTTTACTATAGGCCTCCCAACAGCCAGCGGGAGATAGAGGAGCAGATAGGTAGACAGATTTTGGAAAAGGGTAAAAACAACAGGGTTGTGGTGATGGGAGACTTCAACTTCCCCAATATTGACTGGGACTCACTTAGTGCCAGGGGCTCAGATGGGGCAGAGTTTGTAAGGAGCATCCAGGAGGGCTCCTTAAAACAATATGTAGACAGTCCAACTAGGGAAGGGGCTGTACTGGACCTGGTATTGGGGAATGAGCCCGGCCAGGTGGTAGACGTTTCAGTAGGGGAGCATTTCGGGAACAGTGACCGCAATTCAGTAAGTTTTAAAGTGCTGGTGGACAAGGATAAGAGTGGTCCTAGGGTGAATGTGCTCAATTGGGGGAAGGCTAATTATAACAATATTAGGCGGGAATTGAAGAACCTAGATTGGGGGCGGATGTTTGAGGATAAATCAACATCTGACATGTGGGAGGCTTTCAAGTGTCAATTGAAAGGAATTCAGGACCGGCATGTTCCTGTGAGGAAGAAGGATAAATGTGGCAATTTTCAGGAACCTTGGACAACGAGAGATATTGTAGGCCTTGTCAAAAAGAAAAAGGAGGCATTTGTCAGGGCTAAAAGGCTGGGAACAGACTAAGACTGTGTGGAATATAAGTAAAGTAGGCAGGAACTCAAGCAAGGAGTCAGGAGGGCTAGAAGGGGGTCACGAAAAGTCATTGGCAAATAGGGTTAAGGAAAATCCCCAGGCTTTCTACGCGTACATAAAAAGCAAGAGGGTAGCCAGGGAAAGGGTTGGCCCACTGAAGGATAGGCAAGGGAATCTATGTGTGGAGCCAGAGGAAATGGGCGAGGTACTAAATGAAGGGTTCGATGAAGGAAGGAGATACGTGTGGAAGATAAACGCTGGCACAGCCCAGCTGGGTTGAAAGGTCTGTTTGTTGTGCTGTAGCCGGGCTGAAGCTGGATGTTAGAATCGTAGAATGTCGATGGTGCAGCGGGAGGCCATTCGGCCCGTCGAATCTGCACCAACCCTCTGAAAGAACACCCTACCTGGGCTCACTCCCTTGCCCTATCCCCATAACCCACATATTAAAAAATTCAGAAATATTACCCACGGCAAAGTTGTTGTTGCTGAAGAAAGATGTATTACATGACCTCTCGAGCTCGCTTCCACTCTGCTGTGGAAACCCAAGACTTCAGAACAAAACCCCTTTCTGGATGCTGATTCAGACAGCACCGTCTCCCATTGCACAACTGTTTCCAGTCGATCTTCATCACACATCCAACCACTTGAGCTCTCGACACCTCGATATAAATATCCTTTTTACCTTTCATCCACGATTCCAGTGCAGCACTTCTCTGCCCCTGTAAAGCTTCCAAGCTGTAAAAATCTTTCATGTTTTCCTCCAGCTCCCACGTTCGGGGTCAAGTGAAATTGAACGATCTTCCCTTCTCATGAAACCAATCTGGCCGTTCCTTTTCCGCAACAGGAGTTGACTCAGCTGATTGCAGTCGCGCATTGGCTTTTGTAAGATGAATGCGTGGTTGCTGCGGTCACATGGAGAAGTGACCAACAATCGGGCGCGCCTGTGACCAGCATGTGGCGTGGTTGGGAGTTTGGGGGTACTGGGGAAACATGTGCCTTGTCTCCCAGGCTCCGTCTGTGTTATGTTTCAGTGCTAAGTGGTGTGTAGCTGGTTAAATGGGTTGGGAGAGGTGTGTGTGAGTGGGGAAAACAACTGGGGAAAAAATAATAAATTCAATCAGGCATGAAATTATTGCATTGTTGAGAATGGATTAACATGCTCATTTGCATTGTAAACATGAAGGCCTTCAGTGCACCGTGTCGACCTTCTCAATTAGCGCGTACAGGCACTAAAGGAGCAGGAATGCCTGCTCCACACATGTTCTGCTCACGGGTACCCGTGTGCACAGTTTAGAAAAAAAGCAGTTTCTCGCTCCTCTGATCTGGCTGCGGCTTATTGTCCAGAGAGCTGGGAGTGGAGGTAATCTGCAAACATGGCCGTCGATGAACCATTATCAATGCTGGGAGCTGGCAGGGGCAGCACGGTGGCGCAGTGGGTTAGCCCTGCTGCCCCACGGCGCCGAGGTCCCAGGTTCGATCCCGGCTCTGGGTCACTGTCCGTGTGGAGTTTGCACACTCTCCCCGTGTTTGCGTGGGTTTACCCCACAACACGCAGATGTGCAGGTTAGGTGGATTGGCCGCGCTAAATTGCCCCTTAATGGGAAGAAATGAATTGGGTACTCTAAATTAAATAAGTAAATGCTGGGAGCTGACACCAGTACCTCCTTATTGTGCACTGGAGTTACACCTGTGTGGGCTGCAGACACACAAAGATGGCCCTGCAAAAGTGACGCCAGAACCCCATAACCCCGAGGGACTGGAACGCGTAGTGGGTAATCCAGATCGTTTTTAAATTGTGTTCATCTCCTTTCGCTTTGTTTTGTTTTTGAAGCAGTCTCCCCCTCCGGAAAAGGGACCTGTCCGTTCGTTTCAACTCCATTGCTGACACAATGGACAATAGATTTAGATTTATTGTCACGTCTTTAAACACAAAACACTGTTTATTCCATGAACTCAACTCAACATCTTCAATAAACATTGGATCTCCTAACACCCCTTACTTCAAAGATAACTCATAAAATATTGCAACAGTAAATAACTCTTTAAAATGTTCCTTCAAACTTCCAAGAGACTTAACACCTTTTAAACAAAATCACATCAGGTTAAAGGATATATATATTTTCTGTAGAATGGCAGAGATATATTAGCTTGGGTGACTTCAGCTCCAGCACCTTGCTTTCTTCCTGCAGCTCTCTGGAAACACACACACACTGCTTTTTAAACTGAAACTAAAAACCTGCAAAATGGCTGACCTGAGCTCAACCCCACCCACTCTCTGACATCACTGTTTTCTTTAAGGTACATTGCTTAAACATCCATGTCTTAAAGTTATCCTCACATGACATAGGACATACGATAAATACATGATGTAAATACACAGGTACTGGGAGAAGCACACGGAGTGTGGTACTACTCCGTAGAGAAAACGTGTGGAGAGATCAGTTCAGTTTATAAGGGGGTCATTCAGGAGTCTGCTAACAGTGGGGAAGAAGCTGTTTTTGAACCTGTCGGTGCGTGTTCTCAAACTTTTGTATCTCCTGCCCGGTGGAAGAGGTTGGAAGAGTGAGTAAGCCGGGTGGGAGGGATCTTTGATTATACTGCCCGCTTTCCCCAGGCAGCGGGAGGTATAGATGGAGTCAATGGATGGGAGGCAGGTTTGTGTGATGGACTGGGCGGTGTTCACGACTCTCTGTAGTTTCTTACGGTCCTGGGCCGAGCAGTTGCCAGACCAGATTGTGATGCAGCCCGATAGGATGCTTTCTATGGTGCATCTGTAAAAGTTGGTGAGAGTCACTGTGGACATGCCGAATTTCCTTAGTTTCCTGAGGAAGTATAGGCGCTGTTGTGCTTTCTTGGCCGTAGTGTCGACGTGGATGGACCAGGACAGATTGTTGGTGATGTGCACACCTAGGAATTTGATGCAGACAGGGGTGTGTATTACAGTTCACTTCCTGAAGTGGTTCGCACAGTTGCCTCACAGCTCCAGGGTCCCAGGTTCGATTCCCCGCTGGGTCACTGTCTGTGCGGAGTCTGCACGTCCTCCCCGTGTCTGCGTGGGTTTCCTCCGGGTGCTCCGGTTTCCTCCCACAGTCCAAAGATGTGCAGGTTAGGTGGATTGGCCATGATCAATTGCCCCTTAGTGTCCAAAAAAGGTCAGGTGGGGTTACTGGGTAACGGCGATAGGGTGGAGGTGTTAATTAGGGTGCCCTTTCGATGCAGACTAGATGGGCCGAATGGCCTCCTTCTGCACTGTAAATTCTATGATTCTGTGAAGTCAATGACCAGCTCCTTAGTGTTGCTGACATTGCGGGAGAGATTATTGTTGTTGCATTTCCTTACAATTTGTTTACAAAAAGCTGAAGATATTTATTTCCAGATTGTTTTTCTTCCAAAACTGTTGTCCGTAACAGTGACCAGGAAGGTGTTGGATTGCTGTAAATACCCAACTCTTCCCATGATGGCCTTCAATGGAGGAAACTTTTTTCTCCTCAGTGGGTGTTGGGTAATTTGGACATTCTGAACTCTCCCTCTGTGTACCCGAACAGGTGCTGGAGTGTGGCGACTAGGGGATGTTCACGGATCTGGAGCATATCTGACTCCAGGTCTTCGTCCGTGAAGTGTATGAGGACAAATTCCATCATATCAAACGCTCGGCATGAGCAGTCAAGCTGGCCTTGTCAACTGATGGACACATGTTGAGAATAAATGTTTCAAGAAAGAAACTCAATTTAGAATTAGCAAAGTGGTCAAAAGCCTCCATCTGCTGTGAGTGAGTGATTTTGTTTTTAGTTTATTGAGAGTTGTAAGTGGTAGTTTTTTTTCTCTATTTGGTTGATGGGATGTGGCGTTGCTGGCTAGGCCAGCATTTGTCAGCCATCCCGAATATGCCACCTCACACCGCTGCAGCCCATCGGATAGACCCACGGAGGGAGGGAGGGTGTTCCAGGGTTCTGACCCAGCGACAGTGAAGGAACGGCCGATGTATTTCCAAGCCAGGATGGACACTGAGATCGCTCTGCTCATCCACACTACCAAGAATCTTACCATTAGCCCAGTACTCTGTCTTCCTGTTGCTCCTTCCAAAGTGAATCACCTCACACTTTTCTACATTAAACTCCATTTGCCACCTCTCAGCCCAGCTCTGCAGCTTATCTATGTCCCTCTGTAACCTGCAACATCCTTCCGCACTGTCCACAACTCCACCGACTTTAGTGTCAGCTGCAAATTTACTCGCCCATCCTTCTGCGCCCTCCTCCAGGTCATTTATAAAAATGGCAAACAGCAGTGGCCCCAAAACAGATCCTTGTGGTACACCACTCGTAACTAGACTCCAGTCTGAACATTTCCCATCAACCACCACCCTCTGTCTTCTTACAGCTAGCCAATTTCTGGTCCAAACTGCTAAATAACCCTGAATCCCATGCCTCCATATTTTACTGAAATCCATATGCACCACATCAACTGCTTTACCCTCATCCACCTGTTTGGTCACCTTCTCAAAAAACTCAATAGGGTTTGTGAGGCACGACCTACCCTTCACAAAATCGTGTTGACTATGTCTAATCAAATTATTCCTTTCTAAATGATTATAAATCCTATCTCTTATAAACCTTTCCAAGACATTGCCCACAACAGAAGTAAGGCTCACTGGCCTACTGGGGTTGTCTCTACTCCCCTTCTTGAACAAGGGGACAACATTTGCTATCCTCCAGTCTTCTGGCACTATTCCTGTAGACAAAGATGACTTAAAGATCAAAGCCAAAGGCTCAGCAATCTCCTCCCTAGCTTCCCAGAGAATTCTAGGATAAATCCCATCCGGCCCAGGGGAATTATCTATTTTCACACATTCCAGAATTGCTAACACCTCCTCCTTATGAACCTCAAGCCCTTCTAGTCTAGTAGCCTGAATCTCAGTGTTCTCCTCGACAACATTGTCTTTTTCCTGTGTAAATACTGACGATAAAAAATAAATTTAGCACCTCTCCGATCTCCTCGGACTCCACGCACAACTACCCACTACTGTCCTTGACTGGCCCTACTCTTACCCTAGTCATTCTTTTATTCCTGACATACCGATAGAAAGCTTTAGGGTTATTCTTGATCCTACCTGCCAAAGACTTCTCGTGTCCCCTCCTGGCTCTTCTTAGCACTTTCTTTAGGTCCTTCCTAGCTAACTTGTAACTCTCGAGCGCCCTAACTGAACCTTCGCGTCTCATCTTTCCTAAGCCTCCTTCTTCCTCTTGACAAGTGATTCAACCAGTTTTGTAAACCACGGTTCCCTCGCTCGACCATTTCCTCCCTGCCTGACAGGTACATACTTATCAAGGACACGCAGTAGCTGTTCCTTGAACAACCTCCACATTTCAATTGTGCCCAACCCCTGCAGTTTTCCTCTCCATCCTAAGTCTTGCCTCATTGCAACATTATTGCCTTTCCCCCAGATATAACTCTTGCCCTGCGGTATAGACCTATCCCTTTCCATCGCTATGGTAAACTTAACCGAATTGTGGTCACTATCACCAAAGTGCTCACCTACCTCCAAATCTAACACCTGTCCTGGTTCATTACCCAGTACCAAATTCAATATGGCCTCGCCTCTCGTTGACCTATCTACATACTGTGTCAGGAAACCCTCCTGCACACATTGGACAAAAACGGACCCATCTAAAGTCCTCGAACTATAGCGTTTCCAGTCAATGTTTGGAAAGTTAAAGTCCCCCATAACAACTACCCTGTTACTTTCGCTCCTATCCAGAATCATCTTTGCAATCCTTTCCTCTACATCTCTGGAACTTTCCGGAGGCCTATGGAAAACTCCCAACAGGGTGACCTCTCCTTTCCTGTTTCTAACCTCAGCCCATACTACCTCAGTAGACGAGACCTCATCAAACGTCCTTTCTGCCACCGTAATACTGTCCTTGACTAACAATGCCACCCCTCCCCCTCTTTTACCACCTTCCCTGAGCTTCCTGAAATATCTAAACTCCGGCACCTGCAACAACCATTCCTGTCCCTGCTCTATCCATGTCTCTGAAATGGCCACAACATCGAAGTCCCAGGTACCAACCCATGCCGCAAGTTCACCCACCTTATTCTGGATGCTCCTGGCATTGAAGAAGACACACTTTAAACCACCTTCCTGCCTGCCGGTACACTCCTGCAACTTTGAAACCTTACTCATGACCTCACTACTCTCAACCTCCTGTATACTGGAGCTACAATTCAGGTTCCCAAGCCCCTGCTGAACAAGTTTAAACCCTCCCGAAGAGCATTAGCAAATTTCCCCCCCCAGGATATTGGTACCCCTCTGGTCCAGGTGCAGACCATCCCGTTTGTAGAGGTCCCACCTACTCCAGAATGAGCCCCAATTATCCAGAAATCTGAAACCCTCCCTCCTGCACCATCCCTGTCGCCACTTGTTCAACTGCTCTCTCTCCCTATTCCTCATCTCGCTAGCACGTGGCATGGGTAACAACCCAGAGATAATAACTCTGTTTGTCCTAGATCTGTTTCCACCCTAGCTCCCTGAATTCCTGCCTTACATCCCTATCCCTTTTCCTACCTATGTCGTTGGTACCTCTGTGGACCACGACTTGGGGCTGCTCCCCCTCCCCCTTAAGGATCCTGAAAACACGATCCGAGACATCACGGACCCTGGCACCTGGGAGGCAACACACCAACCACGAGTCTCTCTCGTTCCCACAAAATCTCCTAAATATCCCCCTAACTATGGAGTCTCCAATGACTAATGCTCTACTCCGCTCCCCCCTTCCCTTCTGAGCAACAGGGACAGACTCTGTGCCAAAGACCTGTACCCCAAGGCTTACCCCTGGTAAGTCCCCCCCCCCTGCCCCCCCCCCCCCCCCCCCCACCAGCATCTAAAGTGGTATACTTGTTACTAAGGGGAACGACCACAGGGGATCCCTGTACTGACTGCTTACTCCCAGCTCCTCTCACCGTCACCCATCTATCCCCATTCTTCGGAGTAACTACATCCCTGAAGCTTCTTTCTATGACCACCTCTGCCTCCCGAATGATCCGAAGTTCCTCCAGCTCGTTCCCTAACGCGGTTTCTGAGGAGCTGGAGATGGGTGCACTTCCCACAGGTGAAATCAGCAGGGACACTGATATTCCGCGATCCTTACCAGAAAGTGTGCATGTTACATGAAGAAAGGATGCATAAAGCTGTGGGTGGGTTTTGTCAAAGAGCCTTCCAACCGGGCCTCCTTGCTTGATGGGCTGGATATTACTCTTCGACCTCTGGGGGTCAAGGTTCAACTCCATCCCACACTGTTGATTTCTCTATTATGTGGCAATCTCAATTCACTTCCAAATGGCAACAGGGTGATTGTGGGTGTCGTCAGATCAGAGAAACCTCATAGCATGGGCAGAGGCCATTCACCTGTCCTGCCTGGTGCTGGCTCTTCGTGTGGGAAGCCAAGCTGAGTCCTCCATCCTTGCTTTTTGTCTGTCATTTTATTGGTGTCACAAGTCGGCTCACATTAACGCTGCAGTGAAGTGACTGTGAAAATCCCCTCGTCGCCACATTCCGGCGCCCGTTCGGGTACACGGAGGGAGAATTCAGAATGCCCGATTCGCCCTAACAGCCCGTCTTTCGGGACTCTTGGGGCACAGCAGTGGCAAGCGCACCACCAACCACCTCTTGGATCTAGGCTCAATCCAACCTGGACTGTTGGGACCAAAGTTTTCCTTCTGCTTTCATCAGGAGTTGGTCCTGTCTGAGGCAATGGTTCAGTGGTATTGTCACTGGAACCGTAACCCAGAGTCCCTCTGTGGACCCGAGTTCAAACCCCACCGCGGCAAATGGTGACACGTCAATTCCACAGAGGCTGAAATATCGAAAGAGGAGTTCATTTGAAGGGAAAAGAGCCCTTTATCCAGCAGACCGGAGAATCTCCATCCTTCTGTGACTTCAGAGTGAGATCTGTGCCGGCAACGTTAAATCTAACAGCAACGCAAGAATATTTGTAATTGCTTTTGCTATTTTATTGCAGAATAGTCCGGAGTTGGTGGCCAGAAATTTGCGATTTGCTGCCAATTAAGACCTCCTTAATGGCGGATTCGAATCACCTGAAGCCTGCGGCATGCTTGTGTTTTTTCAAATCGACAATGTTGGCACGGCCTTGAATCTTACATAGAATATACAGCAGGCGATTCAGCTCAGCCACTCCATGTTGATATTGATGCTGCCTCCGCTTATTCTTCCTCATCTAATTTCGAAGACATTTCTTGGGTCTCCCTTCAGTCCTTTCTTTTTCAGAGGGAAGCGAGCCAGCTCGTTGTTCCTCTCCTGATGGGTATAAGTGGGGCGAGATTGTCCGGAGGGTCATGTTGGCGGTTCCGATTGACGGCCAGTGGCGCGCTGCGGGGGAGGCCAGATAATCTCGCCCAAGCCCTCTATTCTTGTCAAACTCTTTTGCTCCCTCTCCAGTGTCCCTGCACCTTTTTATATAACGTGGTGACCATGACTGCAGACGGTGCTCCGGGTGTGGTCCAGCCCAAATGTCAATAAAAATTCACCATAACGTCTTCACGTAACCTTGTTGAAATATGGTGGCACGGTGGTTGGCACTGTTGCTTCACAGCGCCAGGGTCCCGGGTTCGATTCCCGGCTTGGGTCACTGTCTGTGCGGAGTCTGCACGTTCTCCCCGTGTCTGCGTGGGTTTCCTTCGGGTGCTCCGGTTCCCTCCCACAAGTCCCCGAAAGACGTGCTGTTGGGTGACTTGGACATTCTGAATTCTCCCTCAGTGTACCCGAACAGGCGCCGGAATGTGGCGACGAGGGGATTTTCACAGTAACTTCATTGCAGCGTTAATGTAAGCCGACTTGTGACAATGCTGAAGATTATTATTCAACTCCGAGGCTTGGCTTGCTTTGGTGATGGTCCTGTTGGCCTAACTCGTGATCAGCATGTGTGTACTGCTTGAGGCCTCTGCTCCTCAACCATACTCCCATTTTTGTTTCCCAAGGAATATGCAATTTGGTGCAGTCCACAAACGTCGAAGTACAAGACGCTTCAATATAGATTGTTGAACAGCTGGTGGGCAGCGTCTGTCTATTCCCTCCACGGGCCCAGCCTGTTCGACTACTTACCTCTTTGTTTCGAACCTCCAGCACCTCCAATGCCTTGCCTTGTTGACGAAGTTCTCCTCCCCAGCCCGCAGCCCCCCGGCTCCGACTGCTTCAGATTGGTGACTTACACACACACTATCGCTGCCCACCCAGCCTCGTTCCTCCCTCCCAGATGTGGTTATTGTCACTTGCCTCCTTCAGGAAGCATGCAGTGCCACCACATTTACAGCAAAAGCATTTATCGATCACGCTACACTTTCCTGGCTCCTGTGTAATTAAATCTGGATATAAAACATTCAATGAATTAATATTGAGAAATATATCATTATAAATCTGCATTCTGCACACCCAAGTTATCCAAGAGCTCGTAGAGCTGGGGGTAATGCTGTACATGAGGCTGGCGCGAGGATTACTGGGTGGGCAAGCAGCAGAAAGTAGAGATCAACAAAAAGTGTAACCACTGGAGTACTGTCAGGATGAGTGCGGGCCCTCAGCTATTTACTTTGTTGAGATAAAGGGTACTCTTTCTGCGTTTGCTGATGATACAAAGCGAGATGGGAATGTGAGCTGTGAGGAGGATACTGAGAGACTGCAGAGAGAGAGAGAGAGAGATGGAGACAGGTGAAGCGAGTGAGCCACAAGGTGGAAGTTGTGGGAAAAAGTGTGAGCTTGTTCACCTCGGCCATGAGGACAGGATTTCTCTTCACAATGTGTGAAACTTGTCAGTGTTGATGTTCAGAGGCACTTGGGCGCCGCTTGTCCGAGGGGCACAGGAAGGAATTCAGGGCGGTAAATGGCAGCGTTGTCAGGGAACTGAAGCACTAGAATGAGAAAGTCTTGCTCCAATTGTTACAGGCCACACCTGGAATACCATGCGTAGTTTTGGTCTCCATATTTAAGGAAGGATGTACTTGCATTGGAATTTGTACAGGGAAGCTTCCCTGGATTAGTTCCAGGGGTGAGGGGGTTGTGCAATGCTGAGAGGCTGAGTAAGTCGGGTCTTCATCCTCTGAAGCTTCAAAGAATGACGGGCAAACCCATTGAGAAGATACCAGGTTCTGAAGGGGCTTGCCAGGGTTGACACTTGATTGGGGAATTTAGAACACTGGGGGCCTGAGATGGCAGGGCCGATCATTCAGGACTGAGATGAGAGAGATTTCTTCACTCAGAAGATGGTGAATCTTCAGAATTCTCTCCCTCTGGAGGTCCGTGGATGCTGCATCATTGTACATGTTTGAGGTCAATAGGTGATTTGGGAACAGCCAGGAAAGTAGAGTTCAGGCACAGTGGCTAGCACCACTGCCTCACAATTCAAGGGACCCGAGTTCGATTCCGGCCTCGGGCGACTGTCTGTGCGGAGTCAGCACGGTCTCCCCGTGTCTGCGTGGGTTTCCTCCGGGTGCTCCGGTTTCCTCCCACAGTCCAAAGATGTGCAGGTGAGACATAGACGTAGAATTTACAGTGCAGAAGGAGGCCATTCGGCCCATCGAGTCTGCACTGACCCTTGGAAAGAGCACCCCAAATATCCACCCTATCCCCGTAACCCAATAGCCCCACCTAACCTTTTTCGGACACTAAGGGCAATTTAGCGCGGCCAATCCACGTAAACCGCACATCTTTGGACTGTGGGAGGAAACCGGAGCGCCCGGAGGAAACCCACGCAGACACGGGGAGAACGTGCAGACTCCGCACAGGCAGTGACCCAAGCCGGGAATCGAACCTGGGACCCTGGAGCTGTGAAGCAACTGTGCTAACCACTGTGCGACCACGCTGCCCTTTGGGTGGATTGGCCGTGCTAAATTGCCCCTTGGTGTCCAAAGATGCGCAGTTAGCTGGGGTTATGGTGATGGGGTGGGGGGAGTGGGCTTGGGTAGCGTGCTCTTTGAGAGGGTCAGTCCAGACACAATGGGCCAGTTCTTTGCAGTGTAAGAATTCTATCTTCTAGTCCCTGCTCTCAGCTCAGCCAGTGATCATATTGAATGATGGAGCAGGTTCGAGGGGCAGAATCATCGGCTGATCCCGTCATTAATAAAGCTGTGTACACTTTATACACAGTTATGTGCTTTGATCTATTCAGATTTGCATATGATTGGATTTCTTCATGCAAACAAATAGATAATATGATACATATGCAATTATTATTTGATACCCTGTAATATTTAACAGAAGGAGTCAAAACTAAATGGAGTCTTCAGGTAAAGTGGGCTGAGGGAATGGAGGAAGGTTGGACTGGTGCGCACGCGTACACACATATAATTCAGTTTTAAGGGCACTCGTCCTTGTTTCCCATATTTGCGTTGTTCATGTTTGCGGCCACATATAACTGTGTAAACCCTTCATGCTGCAGTGGTACCCTCGAGCCAGAGGTGGGATTGCAGCGCCTCTAACTGGGAGCAGAGTGTCATTACAGCTGCTCAAACCGGCCGGTTTCACTGTGGGCCCGAGGAATTCAGAAGCAGGTTGTTGAGAGGCTTTTGGAGTGATCCGGTTTGTCAGATATTGATGGATGATTTCCAGATCTTTCGCGCTGCCGCCTGTGCCGTGATCATTGTGTCCGTCTGACAGTCCGCTTCACTCTTTTTAATCGGCCTTGAATTTGTTTTCGCACCTTCCTTTCTTTGCATCTTTCCTACTCCGATTGCTCAGTTTGCTCAAAGTCGTTGAATTGTTTCGCCAATCAAATTGTCCCAAGAATTAATCTTCCTGGATGGGAGCAGCCGGAACGGGTCTTTATTCACTCCGCCATATCCTGTGAAAAATAGCATCTCATCTCACAATTGGAAGAATTTACTTCCTTTGTTCCATTTCTTTTATTTGAGACTTTTATTTTTGGTCCTTGGACCCATAACCGGGACGTGCCTTTAAGCAGAAGACTGCTGGTTCAAACAGCCAGTTTGCTGGGATACTTGTGGGGAGAAGAAGCGAGGCTCCTCGGCACTGAGTGAATCTTGGGAGCTAGTTTTGGAGGAAGTCGGTCCGATTGGGGAACTGTTAAACCGGTGGGTTTGCCAGGGACACTGTTCCGCCTGATAGTGATCAGTGGTTGGCCCCTGTCTGATGCTTTTCCGAGACAACCCGGGCAGAGGTGCTTAGACCCTGGAAGGAGTCACGACTCTGCACGAGCCTCGGAGAGGTCGTGACACAGTTGTGTCACAAAGTGAATTGCCGAGCAGGAAATGCCGTCCTTCGATGCTTCCCCTGAACAGTGGCAGTCAGGTCAGCAAATGTTCTCCAAATTTGCCCCCCACCCCCCGCTGTGAAGCCCCCACATTCCTGGGGGGAGCAATGGCCAGAGAGAAAGGGCCAGCTCCCGTCACCATATAGAACTCGCGTTAAACGCACCATAAAATGCGACTCTCTCGGTACGATTTCCTCCCAGACTGCAACTCCCGAAGATCACGCTCAGTCCTCTTATTTCGGTCTTTCAAAGGACCACCTCCTCCACCTGCTGGCAATACGGACATTGCGGTCGGTCCCGTTTAATGCTGGTTGCGTGCGCGCTTTGCTCGGGCAGATTGCCGAGAGGACAGTTTGGACTCCAAACTGGTCATTTTGCAGCGGTGCGGATGCAGTCTCAGATTAGCAGGGGGGGGGGGGGGGGGGCGGCACAGTGGTTGGCACTGTTGCTTCACAGCGCCAGGGTCCCGGGTTCGATTCTCGGCTAGGGTCACTGTCTGTGCGGAGTCTGCACGTTCTCCCCTTGTCTGCGTGGGTTTCCTCCGGGTGCTCCGGTTTCCTCCCACAAGTCCCCGAAAGACGTGCTGTTAGGTGAATTGGACATTCTGAATTCCCCCTCTGTGTACCCGAACAGGCGGCGGAGTGTGGCGACGAGGGGATTTTCACAGGAACTTCATTGCAGCGTTAATGTAAGCCTACTTGTGACACTAATAAAGATGATTATTATAGCTGAGGAAAGGCTGTGTTAGCATTCCTTATGATCAGCAAGGTGAAAGTTCCAATATAAGGAAAGAAGAACACCAATGAAAAATCTCTTCAGACGGAGCGACCTTCTCCAGATTAGACACTGTCAGTTCAGCGCCAGTGCACAAGCTTTCTCTGCCTGTGACCAGGAAGCAGGTCCACATTCCCGGGCTTCAGGATTCGATTTGTTCATTTCACTTGTTCAGAGGAATCAGCCGGAGCAGATAAGAAAAGTAAATTGTTATTTAAGAGAGCATATTTGTGGAAAAGGCACATATCTGACCAGCCACGCCAGCAACCTGGCTCCGATTAAATTAGTTGAGGGAAATGTAGGTTCCTCAGGCGATGCAGTGTTTTCCCCCCCCCCCCCCCTTTCTGTGCGTTGTGTGGGGTAGATTCTGCTGCAGCATTCGGAATGAGGTTTTTGTCACGTTAACAGGGTGATTGTGGTGGTGGACTACGTATTGGATATAATAAACGTACGCTCTCTGTACTTCATGGGGCCATCCAACCTGGGTGGGGGTCGAAAGTCAGATGGCACATTTCAGTGTAGTTTATAACGAGGCGGCAGAGGCCTCGCGCTCTCCCTTGCTCACTCTCTCCCGCACTCGCTCGCAATTAAAGCATCGTAAAAGTTGGGCTGATGGAAATTTGTTTATAGAAAGAGGGTCCCCTGTGGAGTAGATAACTGGAGACATTGTGTTTCGCTTCAGGAAGATGATGTAGTTAATAGGTGAAGCCAGGAGTTTTCAGTTTTGAAATTCAGTTTTAGATTGGGATGTGGACAGACACACCGCTTCTGTGAAAACAGTGACTTTTGATCTGTCTGAGAACTCAGAACAGTGGGTTAAAGATTTTCCTGTGAACAAAAGTTGGCAGATTCAACAGTAGAGTGAGACGGGCAAGAATCTGCAAGCTGGTTCCTGCAGGATGTCTCTTTCTCAAAGTTGGGTATCCAACTCATCTCGATTTAAGCAAGTATTCCTGGGTCTGCTAACTGTATTTAAAAGTGTATTTTGACCTGAGGTGGATGCTGTCTGAGTGGAGATAACAATGGCAGTGAGCAGTTACTGTTTCATTGTGTTGCTAAACATTGTTTAACTGGTAATTGAAAGCTATTGCCTTTGTGATGTTGAAGTTAGTAATACTGAGTAATAAAGTTTGTTTTAATATACTGTATCCCTATTTGTGCGTAGAACCACTCCTGCAGCGAAGTATCCTTTCCTCACAGTGTTACAAATTAAATAACATGTTGGGGGTTTCTGTCCGATATCAGAGCAACTGTTCTCAGTTGGGTTGGGGTCTGGATGGGATCGTAATCCCAAGGAGATGTCCTTATCCCTGGCACCGGACAGACAATCCAGTCTTCTGGACTCGTGCTCTCCGTTGCCGAGAACAGTGCCTACCCCCGAACTATTCCGTCCCATATTCCAACGCCATTCCTTGCTCCTCCCACATCCCCCCCCCCCCCCCCCATCCCTTGCTGCACTCCGTTTGTTCATACTCCCTGCACTCTCTGCTCCCGCCCACACAGACTGCGATCACCTCTAGCCTGTCGGACAAGTACGAGGGCCGACCGCCTCCACTGCGACACACCGGATGGGGTCTCCCCTGGCATTTGCAGTGGGCATTTCTCCTCACCAGATGTTTTTCAAATATTGAAAATGGGAGGAAAAAATGGCTGACAGCTGAACATCGTCCAACTGGGCAATGACAGAGGAAGGCGGTGCGTGACAAGGGTGGGTGTGTCGTCCAGTTAATGGCTGGTGGGGTGGGGGTGGGGGGAGGGGGTGCGCCTTGTACTGTGATCACAATTGGCAACCCCAGTGCTGAATAGAACGGAGCACCGTGGAATTGTGAGCTGACTCATTCGCTCCCCCTCCGAAGACGGAATGAAGGTGATAGATGAAGCAGCTGAAGTTAGTCGGGCTGATGAATCCTGCAGCAAAGCCCAGGAGCCGTGCCAAATGGCCTCAAAGTGCAAACCACCTTCCCTTTGCCCCAAGCCTGGAGCTTTCCCCCTCTGGGCCTCCTGATTACCGAGGCTTCGTGGCGGCCCATTTGGTCGGACGCCAGCTTGAGATCGAGAGCACCTGTTTTCGCCTCTCGTCGGGCATCAGCGATCATCTCTCTTTCCAAATAAACCCCTTTTGTGTCACCCCTGACCTGCTGAGGAGGGCCTTGTACAGCTCCACATTGTCGAATCCTTTACCCCACTGAGCAATCCAAGAACAAGGTCACCGTATAACGTCATGCTGTGGAGAACCCCTAACTCAATAAAGCAACAACTTGGTCCAGTGACACCTTGTATAACTGTTGCAAAAGAAAACCTGTGTTGTAATCACCCCTTGGACATCCATTGGTCTGTCAATAAAGTCACCCAGGGTCCTGCACTGATGTGTATACCCTTGGAATACATTGATGTGTATACTGATGTGTATCCCCTTGGAATACATTGATGTGTATACTGATGTGTATACTCTTGGAATACATTGATGTGTATACTCTTGGAATACATGGATGTGTATACCCTTGGAATACAGTGATGTGTATACTGATGTGTATACCCTTGGAATACATTGATGTGTATACTGATGTGTATACTCTTGGAATACATTGATGTGTATACCCTTGGAATACATTGATGTCCATACTGATGTGTATACTCTTGGAATACATTGATGTGTATACTCTTGGAATACATTGATGTGTATACTGATGTGTATACCCTTGGAATACATTGATGTGTATACCCTTGGAATACATTGATGTGTCTCCTGATGTGTATACCCTTGGAATACATTGATGTGTCTCCTGATGTGTATACTCTTGGAATACATTGATGTGTATACCCTTGGAATACATTGATGTGTATACCCTTGGAATACATTGATGTGCATACTGATGTGTATACCCTTGGAATACATTGATGTGCATACTGATGTGTATACTCTTGGAATACATGGATGTGTATACTGATGTGTATACTCTTGGAATACATTGATGTGTATACTCTTGGAATACATGGATGTGTATACTGATGTGTATACCCTTGGAATACAGTGATGTGTATACTGATGTGTATACTCTTGGAATACATTGATGTGTATACTCTTGGAATACATTGATGTGTATACTGATGTGTATACCCTTGGAATACATTGATGTGTATACTGATGTGTATACCCTTGGAATACATTGATGTGTCTCCTGATGTGTATACCCTTGGAATACATTGATGTGTCTCCTGATGTGTATACTCTTGGAATACATTGATGTGTATACCCTTGGAATACATTGATGTGCATACTGATGTGTATACTCTTGGAATACATTGATGTGTATACTGATGTGTATACCCTTGGAATACATTGATGTGTATACTGATGTGTATACCCTTGGAATACATTGATGTGTATACTGATGTGTATACCCTTGGAATACATTGATGTGTATACTGATGTGTATACCCTTGGAATACATTGATGTGTATACTGATGTGTATACCCTTGGAATACATTGATGTGCATACTGATGTGTATACTCTTGGAATACATTGATGTGTATACTCTTGGAATACATTGATGTGTATACTGATGTGTATACCCTTGGAATACATTGATGTGTATACCCTTGGAATACATTGATGTGTATGCTGATGTGTATACTCTTGGAATACATTGATGTGCATACTCTTGGAATACATTGATGTGTATACTGATGTGTATACCCTTGGAATACATTGATGTGTATACTGATGTGTATACCCTTGGAATACATTGATGTGTATATTGATGTGCATACTCTTGGAATACATTGATGTGTATACTGATGTGTATACCCTTGGAATACATTGATGTGTATACTGATGTGTATACCCTTGGAATACATTGATGTGTATACTGATGTGTATACCCTTGGAATACATTGATGTGTATACTGATGTGTATACCCTTGGAATACATTGATGTGCATACTGATGTGTATACACTTGGAATACATTGATGTGTATACTGATGTGTATACCCTTGGAATACATTGATGTGTATACTGATGTGTATACCCTTGGAATACATTGATGTGCATACTGATGTGTATACTCTTGGAATACATTGATGTGCATACTCTTGGAATACATTGATGTGTATTCTGATGTGTATACCCTTGGAATACATTGATGTGTATGCCCTTGGAATACATTGATGTGTATACACTTGGAATACATTGATGTGTATACCCTTAGAATACATTGATGTGTATACCCTTGGAATACATTGATGTGTATACCCTTGGAATACATTGATGTGTATGCCCTTGGAATACATTGATGTGTATACCCTTAGAATACATTGATGTGTATACCCTTGGAATACATTGATGTGTATACTGATGTGTATACCCTTGGAATACATTGATGTGCATACTGATGTGTATACCCTTGGAATACATTGCTGTGTATACCCTTGGAATACATTGATGTGTATACTGATGTGTATACCCTTGGAATACATTGATGTGTATACTGATGTGTATACCCTTGGAATACATTGATGTGCATACTGATGTGTATACTCTTGGAATACATTGATGTGTTATCCCCTTGGAATACATTGCTGTGTATCCCCTTGGAATACATTGATGTGTATACCCTTGGAATACATTGATGTGTATACTGATGTGTATACCCTTGGAATACATTGATGTGCATACTGATGTGTATACCCTTGGAATACATTGCTGTGTATACCCTTGGAATACATTGATGTGTATACTGATGTGTATACCCTTGGAATACATTGATGTGTATACTGATGTGTATACCCTTGGAATACATTGATGTGCATACTGATGTGTATACTCTTGGAATACATTGATGTGTATACCCTTGGAATACATTGCTGTGTATCCCCTTGGAATACATTGATGTGTATGCTGATGTGTATACCCTTGGAATACATTGATGTGTATACTGATGTGTATACCCTTGGAATACATTGATGTGTATGCCCTTGGAATACATTGATGTGTATGCTGATGTGTATACCCTTGGAATACATTGATGTGTATGCCCTTGGAATACATTGATGTGTATGCCCTTGGAATACATTGATGTGTATGCTGATGTGTATACCCTTGGAATACATTGATGTGTATGCCCTTGGAATACATTGATGTGTATGCCCTTGGAATACATTGATGTGTATACCCTTGGAATACATTGATGTGTATGCTGATGTGTATACCCTTGGAATACATTGATGTGTATGCCCTTGGAATACATTGATGTGTATACCCTTGGAATACATTGATGTGTATACTGATGTGTATACCCTTGGAATACATTGATGTGTATACTGATGTGTATACCCTTGTAATACATTGATGTGTATCCCCTTGGAATACATTGATGTGTATACTGATGTGTATACCCTTGGAATACATTGATGTGCATACTGATGTGTATACTCTTGGAATACATTGATGTGTATCCCCTTCGAATACATTGCTGTGTATCCCCTTGGAATACATTGATGTGTATGCTGATGTGTATACCCTTGGAATACATTGATGTGTATGCCCTTGGAATACATTGATGTGTATACCCTTGGAATACATTGATGTGTATGCTGATGTGTATACCCTTGGAATACATTGATGTGTATGCCCTTAGAATACATTGATGTGTATACACTTGGAATACATTGATGTGTATACTGATGTGTATACCCTTGGAATACATTGATGTGTATACTGATGCGTATATCCTTGGAATACATTGATGTGTATACCCTTGGAATACATTGATGTGTATGCCCTTGGAATACATTGATGTGTATACACTTGGAATACATTGATGCGTATACCCTTGGAATACATTGATGTGTATACACTTGGAATACATTGATGTGTATACCCTTGGAATACATTGATGTGCATACTGATGTGTATACCCTTGGAATACATTGCTGTGTATACCCTTGGAATACATTGATGTGTATACTGATGTGTATACCCTTGGAATACATTGATGTGTATACTGATGTGTATACCCTTGGAATACATTGATGTGCATACTGATGTGTATACCCTTGGAATACATTGATGTGTATACACTTGGAATACATTGATGTGTATGCCCTTGGAATACATTGATGTGTATACCCTTGTAATACATTGATGCATGTACCCTTGGAATACATTGATGTGTATACTGATGTGTATACCCTTGTAATACATTGATGTGTATCCCCTTGGAATACATTGCTGTGTATCCCCTTGGAATGCATTGATGTGTATACTGATGTGTATACCCTTGGAATACATTGATGTGCATACTGATGTGTATACTCTTGGAATACATTGATGTGTATCCCCTTCGAATACATTGCTGTGTATCCCCTTGGAATACATTGATGTGTATGCTGATGTGTATACCCTTGGAATACATTGATGTGTATGCCCTTGGAATACATTGATGTGTATACCCTTGGAATACATTGATGTGTATGCTGATGTGTATACCCTTGGAATACATTGATGTGTATGCCCTTGGAATACATTGATGTGTATACACTTGGAATACATTGATGTGTATACTGATGTGTATACCCTTGGAATACATTGATGTGTATACTGATGTGTATACCCTTGTAATACATTGATGTGTATCCCCTTGGAATACATTGCTGTGTATCCCCTTGGAATGCATTGATGTGTATACTGATGTGTATACCCTTGGAATACATTGATGTGTATACTGATGTGTATACCCTTGGAATACATTGATGTGCATACTGATGTGTATACTCTTGGAATACATTGATGTGTATCCCCTTCGAATACATTGATGTGTATGCTGATGTGTATACCCTTGGAATACATTGATGTGTATCCCCTTCGAATACATTGATGTGTATGCTGATGTGTATACCCTTGGAATACATTGATGTGCATACTGATGTGTATACTCTTGGAATACATTGATGTGTATCCCCTTCGAATACATTGATGTGTATGCTGATGTGTATACCCTTGGAATACATTGATGTGTATGCCCTTGGAATACATTGATGTGTATACCCTTGGAATACATTGATGTGTATGCTGATGTGTATACCCTTGGAATACATTGATGTGTATGCCCTTGGAATACATTGATGTGTATACACTTGGAATACATTGATGTGTATACTGATGTGTATACCCTTGGAATACATTGATGTGTATACTGATGTGTATACCCTTGGAATACATTGATGTGTATCCCCTTGGAATACATTGCTGTGTATCCCCTTGGAATATATTGATGTGTATGCTGATGTGTATACTCTTGGAATACATTGATGTGTATGCTGATGTGTATACCCTTGGAATACATTGATGTGTATGCCCTTGGAATATATTGATGTGCATACTGATGTGTATACTCTTGGAATACATTGATGTGTATGCTGATGTGTATACCCTTGGAATACATTGATGTGTATGCCCTTGGAATACATTGATGTGTATACCCTTGGAATACATTGATGTGTATACTGATGTGTATACCCTTGGAATACATTGCTGTGTATACTGATGTGTATACCCTTGGAATACATTGATGTGTATGCTGATGTGTATACTCTTGGAATACATTGATGTGTATACCCTTGGAATACATTGATGTGCATACTGATGTGTATACCCTTGGAATACATTGATGTGTATACTCTTGGAATACATTGATGTGTATACCCTTGGAATACATTGATGTGTATGCTGATGTGTATACCCTTGGAATACATTGATGTGTATGCCCTTGGAATACATTGATGTGTATACCCTTGGAATACATTGATGTGTATGCCCTTGGAATACATTGATGTGTATGCCCTTGCAATACATTGATGTGTATACACTTGGAATACATTGATGTGTATCCCCTTCGAATACATTGCTGTGTATCCCCTTGGAATACATTGATGTGTATGCTGATGTGTATACCCTTGGAATACATTGATGTGTATGCCCTTGGAATACATTGATGTGTATACCCTTGGAATACATTGATGTGTATGCTGATGTGTATACCCTTGGAATACATTGATGTGTATGCCCTTAGAATACATTGATGTGTATACACTTGGAATACATTGATGTGTATACTGATGTGTATACCCTTGGAATACATTGATGTGTATACTGATGCGTATATCCTTGGAATACATTGATGTGTATACCCTTGGAATACATTGATGTGTATGCCCTTGGAATACATTGATGTGTATACACTTGGAATACATTGATGCGTATACCCTTGGAATACATTGATGTGTATACACTTGGAATACATTGATGTGTATACCCTTGGAATACATTGATGTGCATACTGATGTGTATACCCTTGGAATACATTGCTGTGTATACCCTTGGAATACATTGATGTGTATACTGATGTGTATACCCTTGGAATACATTGATGTGTATACTGATGTGTATACCCTTGGAATACATTGATGTGCATACTGATGTGTATACCCTTGGAATACATTGATGTGTATACACTTGGAATACATTGATGTGTATGCCCTTGGAATACATTGATGTGTATACCCTTGTAATACATTGATGCATGTACCCTTGGAATACATTGATGTGTATACTGATGTGTATACCCTTGTAATACATTGATGTGTATCCCCTTGGAATACATTGCTGTGTATCCCCTTGGAATGCATTGATGTGTATACTGATGTGTATACCCTTGGAATACATTGATGTGCATACTGATGTGTATACTCTTGGAATACATTGATGTGTATCCCCTTCGAATACATTGCTGTGTATCCCCTTGGAATACATTGATGTGTATGCTGATGTGTATACCCTTGGAATACATTGATGTGTATGCCCTTGGAATACATTGATGTGTATACCCTTGGAATACATTGATGTGTATGCTGATGTGTATACCCTTGGAATACATTGATGTGTATGCCCTTGGAATACATTGATGTGTATACACTTGGAATACATTGATGTGTATACTGATGTGTATACCCTTGGAATACATTGATGTGTATACTGATGTGTATACCCTTGTAATACATTGATGTGTATCCCCTTGGAATACATTGCTGTGTATCCCC
Organism: Scyliorhinus torazame; assembly: GCF_047496885.1. Taxonomy (NCBI): domain Eukaryota; kingdom Metazoa; phylum Chordata; class Chondrichthyes; order Carcharhiniformes; family Scyliorhinidae; genus Scyliorhinus; species Scyliorhinus torazame. The sequence continues at coordinate 62,992 of NW_027308433.1, forward strand.
TTGGAATGCATTGATGTGTATACTGATGTGTATACCCTTGGAATACATTGATGTGTATACTGATGTGTATACCCTTGGAATACATTGATGTGCATACTGATGTGTATACTCTTGGAATACATTGATGTGTATCCCCTTCGAATACATTGATGTGTATGCTGATGTGTATACCCTTGGAATACATTGATGTGTATCCCCTTCGAATACATTGATGTGTATGCTGATGTGTATACCCTTGGAATACATTGATGTGCATACTGATGTGTATACTCTTGGAATACATTGATGTGTATCCCCTTCGAATACATTGATGTGTATGCTGATGTGTATACCCTTGGAATACATTGATGTGTATGCCCTTGGAATACATTGATGTGTATACCCTTGGAATACATTGATGTGTATGCTGATGTGTATACCCTTGGAATACATTGATGTGTATGCCCTTGGAATACATTGATGTGTATACACTTGGAATACATTGATGTGTATACTGATGTGTATACCCTTGGAATACATTGATGTGTATACTGATGTGTATACCCTTGGAATACATTGATGTGTATCCCCTTGGAATACATTGCTGTGTATCCCCTTGGAATATATTGATGTGTATGCTGATGTGTATACTCTTGGAATACATTGATGTGTATGCTGATGTGTATACCCTTGGAATACATTGATGTGTATGCCCTTGGAATATATTGATGTGCATACTGATGTGTATACTCTTGGAATACATTGATGTGTATGCTGATGTGTATACCCTTGGAATACATTGATGTGTATGCCCTTGGAATACATTGATGTGTATACCCTTGGAATACATTGATGTGTATACTGATGTGTATACCCTTGGAATACATTGCTGTGTATACTGATGTGTATACCCTTGGAATACATTGATGTGTATGCTGATGTGTATACTCTTGGAATACATTGATGTGTATACCCTTGGAATACATTGATGTGCATACTGATGTGTATACCCTTGGAATACATTGATGTGTATACTCTTGGAATACATTGATGTGTATACCCTTGGAATACATTGATGTGTATGCTGATGTGTATACCCTTGGAATACATTGATGTGTATGCCCTTGGAATACATTGATGTGTATACCCTTGGAATACATTGATGTGTATGCCCTTGGAATACATTGATGTGTATGCCCTTGCAATACATTGATGTGTATACACTTGGAATACATTGATGTGTATACCCTTGGAATACATTGATGCGTATACCGATGTGTATCCCCTTGGAATACATTGATGTGTATACCCTTGGAATACATTGCTGTGTATACCCTTGGAATACATTGATGTGTATACTGATGTGTATACCCTTGGAATACATTGATGTGTATACTGATGTGTATACCCTTGGAATACATTGATGCGTATATCCTTGGAATACATTGATGTGTATACCCTTGGAATACATTGATGTGTATGCCCTTGGAATACATTGATGTGTATACCCTTGGAATACATTGATGTGTATACACTTGGAATACATTGCTGTGTATACTGATGTGTGTACCCTTGGAACACATTGATGTGTATACTGATGTGTATACCCTTGGAATACATTGATGCGTATATCCTTGGAATACATTGATGTGTATACACTTGGAATACATTGCTGTGTATACCCTTGGAATACATTGCTGTGTATACTGATGTGTGTACCCTTGGAACACATTGATGTGTATACTGATGTGTATACCCTTGGAATACATTGATGCGTATATCCTTGGAATACATTGATGTGTATACCCTTGGAATACATTGATGTGTATGCCCTTGGAATACATTGATGTGTATACACTTGGAATACATTGATGCTTATACCCTTGGAAGACATTGATGTGTATACACTTGGAATACATTGCTGTGTATATCCTTGGAATACATTGATGTGTATACCCTTGGAATACATTGATGTGTATACTGATGTGTATCCCCTTGGAATACATTGCTGTGTATACTGATGTGTATCCCCTTGGAATACATTGCTGTGTATACTGATGTGTATCCCCTTGGAATACATTGCTGTGTATACTGATGTGTATACCCTTGGAATACATTGATGTGTATACTGATGTGTATACTCTTGGAATACATTGATGTGTATACCCTTGGAATACATTGATGTGTATACCCTTGGAATACATTGCTGTGTATACCCTTGGAATACATTGATGTGTATACCCTTGGAATACATTGATGTGTATACTGATGTGTATCCCCTTGGAATACATTGCTGTGTATCCCCTTGGAATACATTGCTGTGTATACCCTTGGAATACATTGATGTGTATACTGATGTGTATCCCCTTGGAATACATTGCTGTGTATACCCTTGGAATACATTGATGTGTATACCCTTGGAATACATTGATGTGTATACTGATGTGTATCCCCTTGGAATACATTGCTGTGTATCCCCTTGGAATACATTGCTGTGTATACCCTTGGAATACATTGCTGTGTATACCCTTGGAATACATTGCTGTGTATACCCTTGGAATACATTGATGTGTATACTGATGTGTATCCCCTTGGAATACATTGCTGTGTATACTGATGTGTATCCCCTTGGAATACATTGCTGTGTATACTGATGTGTATCCCCTTGGAATACATTGCTGTGTATACTGATGTGTATACCCTTGGAATACATTGATGTGTATACTGATGTGTATACTCTTGGAATACATTGATGTGTATCCCCTTGGAATACATTGCTGTGTATACTGATGTGTATACCCTTGGAATACATTGATGTGCATACTGATGTGTATACCCTTGGAATACATTGCTGTGTATACCCTTGGAATACATTGCTGTGTATACCCTTGGAATACATTGATGTGTATACTGATGTGTATCCCCTTGGAATACATTGCTGTGTATACTGATGTGTATCCCCTTGGAATACATTGCTGTGTATACCCTTGGAATACATTGCTGTGTATACCCTTGGAATACATTGATGCGTATATCCTTGGAATACATTGCTGTGTTTCCTCTTGGAATACATTGCTCTGCATTTGTTCAATGGACAAGTAGGTCAAATGTAGAATTCAGTTTTCTATACAAGTCTACTTTCCTGTACTAACACTACCAATGAAAAGAGGAACACATTTCCTCCTCGTCTATTGTTTATCAAGCAGTGTGCAGGGAACGTTTAATTTACTGAAAGTATTTGCTTCAAAATATGGCCTTAAAGATGTCATTCTGTAAGCAATTCTGCAATTTGTGTGTGATTGAGATAGAGGCCAACCTCTCCTGCCCATTCTCAGGATTTGGCACTTTACTCACTCCTAAGTGTTTCTTAATCGCCAGCTATATTTAAAGCTCTCACCATTTGACATGGCAAGTTATTTTTATTTTGGATTGTTTTGGATGAACTGTGCCCCTGGGGAGTTGCCTGTGGGGGTGGAGTTGGAGGGACCACGTGCCGAAAGATGCATTGCAGCTGAAGTGTAGCCTCAACCCCATTGCTGACTGCGGAGAACGCACTGCGTCCCCGGTTTGGCTTCGGACGCCTCTGTTTGGAGGGGGTTACAAAGGGATTGGAGGTGCCCGGGAGGCCATTTGAGCCCAGAGTCGAACGTCCTCTGATTGTGTGGAGTGCCCTGAGGGGGGGGGGACATGCCGGGTGACCCGTGATGGGTGGGGGTTGAGGTGGGGCGTTCTGGGGATGGGGGGGGGGGGGGAGCAGAAAGCAGGAGGTCATGTCATGAGACCTTTTGAGGAATACGTCCAACCAGGCAGTGCAATCCTGTCACAGGCGTAAGACTTTTGAAAGGATTTGATGGAATTCTGACGCGATTATTTTACCTCGGTGTGAAATATGCTGTCTCCGAGGCCCATTTATACTGTTTCGTTGAGCAGTACACCGACCGGTCTGGATCACTTGACCCAGCCCAGTTTGAACTTATTTTCACTGATCCATTTAAACTGAACATGGAGAGAAGCGAGATACAATTTTCAGTGTGATACCAGAGCCACCACGTTACACATCCATATCACCGCAACCTTTTACCTGTTCTATTTCTGCCGCAAGCTTCCCCCACATCCCCCACACTGCAAGGACAAGTGTTCTTTTTCTTTTTCTTTTGTTGGTTTCACCTTGAAGCCCAGGTGTTGTGTCGCGTACTCTGGGATAACACAGGCTGCAACTCGATGCAGCTTTGACCAAAAGATACTCCAGACTATGAAGTAAGTTCAGTGTGATTTATTGAACCATTAGCACAGTTCTCTAGGATTCGACTCTCCTGCTGATCTTGCGATAGTAACTCAGTCTAACTAACCAGTCTGCCCTAAGCCATGGGGTGGGTGTGATGCTTCAGATCTGCCCCTGTCCTACTCTCTAAGTGTCACCTGTGGAAAGAGACAAGAGCATGTGTGCCCTGTCCTTATATATGGGTTGTGTAATGCCCCCTTGTGGTAGCGTCACCTCTGGGTGTCTTGACTGCCCATTGGTCGTGTCCTATTCTATGTGTTCATTAGCTGTACGTCTGCATGTCATGACGCCTCTGGTGCTCCCTCTAGTGTGTACTTAGTCGGAGTGTATTTACACTAACCCCTTGTGTAGTTACACTGATGCATATCACCACACCAAGGTGTGGTAGTATGTATTGGGGGTCATGTGGGACTGGAAGCCCTAATGTCATTGGCTGACAGATCCCGGGTCCTGGTTGGCCGTTGACCTCAAGCTCCGCCCTGAAGGCGAAGTATAAGAAGCCGGTGTCTTCCCCCGCAGGCCAGTTTACTATCGGGCTGCTGGGGAACAGACACGCTTAATAAAGCCTCAGCGACGTCACTATATTCGTCTCATGGAGTCTTTGTGCGCTACAATTTATTAAGCGTGCCTAAAAAGGACTATGGAGCTCAGGATCATTCCAGAATGCCTGAGGATCAGCCCCCACGCAGTGAATGCAGCAGCAGCCTTCAAACACTGGCAGACTTGCTTCGAGGCCTACATCAGAACGACCACCGGCTGGGTCTCAGACGAACAAAAACTGCAGGTCCTGCACTCGAGGGTAAGCACGGAGATTTTCACCCTCATTGAAGACACCGACGATTTCCAGACGGCGTTCACAGCACTGAGAAATCTCTACGTTCGCCCAGTTAACCAAATCTACGCTCGCTACCAGCTCGCGACAAGACGGCAAGCTCCCGGAGAATCGATGGACGAGTTCTACGCCGCGCTACCCGCGCCTACGGCCCCGACCGCGCGGTAGGCCATTGGGCCCCGTACGTACCCGTCGCGGCCCAAACCCCGAGTCGCACCGGGGGCGCCCGCTGTTATTTCTGCGGCCAGGCGAAGCACCCCCGACAACGCTGTCCGGCCCGCGCAGCCATCTGCAAAAGCTGCGGGAAAAAGGGCCACTATGCGGCGGTGTGCCAATCCCGCGAGGTCGCCGCCGTCCCGGGGCCACAGGGAGCCCTACAAGCAGCCTATGCCTCCCAACCCCCCCAGCACGCCATGTGCGACCCGCAGGCGCAGCCGCTCTGGTTCCCGACCACCGCGGTCCCGGGAGAACTGGGAGCCCTGCACGCCGCCTACGCTCCCCAACCCCCCTCCCCGCAGTCCATGTACGACCCGCCGCCGGCGCTCCCGATTTGGGTGCCGGCCAACACTCTCCACGGAGAGGAATGGGTCTTTCGCATCCCGAACGCCACCCTCACCCCCGTCCCGTGCCCCACGCCTGACCCGCCGGCGCCGCCTACCTGGGCCCCGACCGCCGCTGTCCCCGGTGAGGGAGCTCCTCGCGCTCCTTGCGCTGGCAGCCCCACGCCTGTCCCGCCGGCGCCGCCGACCTGGGCCCTCACCCCCGTCCCGCACCCCACGCCTGACCCGCCGGCGCAACCTACCTGGGCCCCGACCGCCGCTGTCCCCGGCGAGGGAGCTCCGCACGGTCCTAGCGCCCGCGGCCCTGGCGCTCGCAGAGAGGGAGCTCTGCGCGGTCCTAGCGCCCGCGGCCCTAGCGCACGCAGTGAAGGAACTCCGCGCGGTCCTAGCGCTCCCCAGACCCCCCAGCACACCATGTGCGACCCGCAGACGCCGCCATTTTGGGTCCCGACCACCACGAGGGGAGGAGGGGCGCCGCCATCTTGGACCGCCCCCGACCTGTACGACGCATTGGGGCGGCCATTTTGTCCACCCCCGACGCCATCTTGTGACCCCTCAGCCACGTGCGATGTATGGGGGCAGCCATTTTGTCCATCCCCGACGCTATATTGGATGGCAACAACGGACCCCACCCCACTACTACAACCACGGCTCGCTTCGGTTACGCTCGATCAGGCTCGGCCCCGGACTCTCCAGACGACGACGACAACGGTCCTAATTAACGGCCACGAGACGCCATGCCTAGTCGACTCCGGGAGCACGGAAAGTTTTATACATCCCGACACGGTAAGACGCTGTTCCTTAACTACCTACCCCAGCGCACAAAAGATTTGCCTAGCTGCAGGATCCCACTCCGTACAGATCCAGGGATTCTGCATAGTTACCCTAACGGTACAGGGGAGGGAATTCAAAAACTACAAACTTAACGTCCTTCTCCAACTCTGTGCCCCCACCTTGCTGGGCTTAGACTTCCAATGTAACCTACAGAGCCTTACGTTTAAATTCGGCGGCCCCATACCCCCACTCACTATCTGCGGCCTCGCTACCCTCTAGGTGCAACCCCCGTCCTTGTTTGCGAACCTCACCCCGGATTGCAAACCCGTCGCCACTAGGAGCAGACGGTACAGCGCCCAGGACCGGACCTTCATTCGGTCCGAAGTCCAGCGGCTACTAAAGGAGGGCATAATCCAGGCCAGCAATAGTCCCTGGAGAGCGTAGGTGGTAGTAGTGAAGACAGGGGAGAAACAAAGGATGGTCATTGACTATAGCCAGACCATCAACAGGTACACACAACTAGACGCGTACCCTCTCCCCCGCATATCCGACATGGTCAATCGGATTGCCCAGTATAAAGTCTTCTCCACCGTGGACCTCAAGTCCGCCTACCATCAGCTCCCCATCCGCCCAAGTGACCGCAAGTACACAGCCTTCGAGGCAGACGGGCGATTATACCATTTCCTACGGGTCCCTTTTGGCGTCACAAACGGGGTCTCGGTCTTCCAACGGGAGATGGACCGAATGGTTGATCAACATGGGTTACGGGCCACGTTCCCGTACCTCGACAATGTAACCATCTGCGGCCACGATCAGCAGGACCACGACGCCAACCTCCAAAAATTCCTCCAGACCGCCAAAGCCTTGAACCTCACGTACAACGAGGACAAGTGCGTTTTTAGCACCGATCGGCTAGCCATTCTGGGCTACATAGTGCGCAATGGGATAATAGGCCCCGACCCCGAACGTATGCGCGCACTCATGGAATTTCCTCTCCCGCACTGCCCAAAAGCCCTGAAACGCTGCCTGGGGTTCTTTTCGTACTACGCCCAGTGGGTCCCCCAGTACGCAGACAAGGCCCGCCCCCTAATACAGACCACGACCTTCCCTCTGTCGACAGAGGCTTGCCAGGCCTTTAGCCGCATCAAAGCAGACATCGCAAAGGCCACGATGCGCGCCATCGACGAGTCCCTCCCCTTCCAGGTCGAGAGCGACGCCTCCGACGTAGCTCTAGCGGCTACCCTTAACCAAGCGGGCAGACCCGTGGCCTTCTTCTCCCGAACCCTCCACGCCTCAGAAATCCGCCACTCCTCAGTGGAAAAGGAAGCCCAAGCCATAGTGGAAGCTGTGCGACATTGGAGGCATTACCTGGCCGGCAGGAGATTCACTCTCCTCACTGACCAACGGTCGGTAGCCTTCATGTTCGATAATGCACAGCGGGGCAAGATCAAAAATGACAAGATCTTAAGGTGGAGGATCGAGCTCTCCACCTTTAACTATGAGATCTTGTACCGGCCCGGAAAGCTGAACGAGCCGTCCGATGCCCTATCCCGCGGCACATGTGCCAACGCACAAATTAACCGCCTCCAAACCCTCCACGAGGACCTCTGCCACCCGGGGGTCACTCGGTTTTACCACTTCATCAAGTCCCTCAATCTCCCATACTCTTTAGAAGAGGTCCGTACAGTCACAAGGGACTGCCACATCTGCGCGGAATGCAAGCCGCATTTTTTCAGGCCAGATGGAGCGCACCTGATTAAGGCTTCCCGCCCCTTTGAACGCCTCCGTGTCGATTTCAAAGGGCCCCTCCCCTCCACCGACCGCAACGCATATTTCCTTAATGTAGTGGACGAATACTCCCGCTTCCCTTTTGCCATTCCCTGCTCCGACATGACCGCGGCCACAGTCATTAAAGCCCTGAACAGCATCTTCACGCTGTTCGGTTACCCCGCATACGTCCACAGCGACAGGGGGTCCTCTTTCATGAGTGACGAGCTGCGCCAGTTCCTGCTCAGCAAGGGCATAGCTCCAAGCAGGACGACCAGCTACAACCCCCGGGGGAACGGGCTAGTAGAAAGGGAGAACGGCACGGTCTGGAAGGCCGTCCTACTGGCCCTACGGTCCAGGGATCTCCCAGTTTCACGGTGGCAGGAGGTCCTCCCGGACGCTCATTCCATCCGGTCGCTATTATGTACGAGCACTAATCAAACGCCTCACGAGCGTCTCCTTGTCTTCCCTAGGAGGTCCTCCTCTGGAACATCGCTGCCGACCTGGCTGGCGGCCCCAGGACCCATCTTGCTCCGAAAGCACGTGCGGGCACATAAGGCGGACCCGTTGGTCGAAAGGGTTCACCTCCTCCACGCAAACCCCCAGTACGCCTACGTGGAGTACCCCGACGGCCGACAGGACACGGTCTCCCTGCGGGATCTGGCGCCCGCCGGCACCACGCACACCCCCCCGACACCATCAACCCAACCGCCCCCCTTCCTGCCACCGCCGCACCCCGCGACCGCCCCCCTTCCCAGGAGGATCAGTTCCCCTCCCTTTTGCACCGACAGCTGAAACCGTGCGGCTCCCGGAGGCGACAACGCTGGTACAAGCACCACCACCACCGCCGGGGCCGAGGCGATCGACACGGACGACCAGGCCGCCCGACCGACTCGTGGCGTCGATGTAAAACAAAGATGGACTGTCCAATGAACATTTTGTTTTCCTATACCCTCTGTAAATAGTTGTAACAGGACGAAACTGTCCAATACTGTACTACCATGTAACTGTTCTATCCTCCCAGGACCAGCCCTGTAAACCCTTACCACCATACGAAGCATCACCCCGCCGGGTTCATTTTGACAAAGGGTGAATGTGGTAGTATGTATTGGGGGTCATGTGGGACTGGAAGCCCTAATGTCATTGGCTGACAGATCCCGGGTCCTGGTTGGCCGTTGACCTCAAGCTCCGCCCTGAAGGCGAAGTATAAGAAGCCGGTGTCTTTCCCCGCAGGCCAGTTTACTATCGGGCTGCTGGGGAACAGACACGCTTAATAAAGCCTCAGCGACGTCACTATATTCGTCTCATGGAGTCTTTGTGCGCTACACAAGGTTTCGTGTTTCCTGCAGCAAAGATGCCCAAAGACTGCTGCTCCGGGCCGACCAAACTGGAACCGACACTCGGCAACTGGGCTGGAGACCATTTTGTGTCTTCCTGCTTGGATGGCGATTTGGCCGTGGTCTCTGTATGCTTTGGGGGTATTTTAGATTTCTGGTACAAAAGCAAAATGTTGTTTGAATTCGGGGCGCCCCATTTAAGTTGCAGCTATTTACCAAGTAGCTTGTTGTAACTTGGAGGATTCTGTGTCTATTTCAGCATTAAACCCTCTCTCTCTACCGTGCCAGCTTGTTTAATTTGGTCTGGAGCTATTGTACGTGCCCCTGTGCCCCCTCTACAGGGCAATCCCTGCAGCAGCAGTTTACCAATGATATTTATCCCTTCAATATATCTTCATTATCTTTCACTCTGCTGCCCTCCTCAATTCCTTCCCTAGAGACACACTATTGAGAGCTATTCATTACTCAATGACAGTCATCTTGTTTTCTGGCTCGACCCAACCCCCCTTGTTGAAGCTTCAGTCTGAAGAGCTTGAAGCAGAGCAGCTGAGTGAGGTGCCAAACCTGATCGAAAGTGAGACTTTCCACAGGGACCCAGGGGGATAAGCCAATCGAGAAGTGACGGGTGCCGAGGTTACTAATCCTCCTTTCCGGAGAGCCCCGGGGGGGGGGGGGGGGGGGGGGACTTAGGCTGGTAGACATTGTCCAAAGGTTTCCCCAAACTTATCCTTTTTGTGTCTTTGAGCAGTCACGTTGTGTCGTGGGCAGCAGGGTCGCGCAGCGGTTAGCACTGTTGCTTCACAGGGCCAGGGTCCCGGGTTCGATTCCCGGCTTGGGTCACTGTCCGTGTGGACTCTGCACGTTCTCCCCCGTGACTGCGTGGGTTTCCTCCGGGTGCTTCGGTTTCCTCCCACAAGTCCCGAAAGACGTGCTTGTTAGGTGAATTGGACATTCTGAATTCTCCCTCTGTGTACCCGAACAGGCGCCGGAGTGTGGCGACGAGGGGATTTTCACAGGAACCTCATTGCAGTGTTGACGTGTACCTACTTTGATAACTTTGTGCTGCTGGAGCGGTTTCACTTGCAAAGGCAGATAAAGGTTAAGCAGGATTGTGTTAATCTTTTGAGGTGCGTCAGAAATCTGGAGCAAAAGTCTTTTCTCTCTCATCCGGAATATAAGAGGTGAAGATCGAGCATTGCAATTGTCTTCGAACTCTTTGAAGAGTTGAATTCGTTATACAACACAAAAGTGTTTACAAGATGACAATAGTTGCAAATATCCCAATTTTGAGTTTGTACCACTCCAGCCGAAGAATGAATCAATCTCATTGTCTTGCATCATTTGAAAAAAAAATGCTTTCAGTTGAGAGGAGATAGAACACAAATTAGACCTGCTTTCGTTAGAAGTTAGAAGGTTAAGGGTTGATCTGATCAAAGTATTTAAGATATTTACAGGGAAAGACAGGGTAGATAAAGATAAACTATTTCCACTGGTTGCAGATTCTAAAACTAGGGGGGAATAGTCTAAAAATTAGGGCTGGACTGTTCAGGAGCGATGTTCGGAAGAACGAAGCGTGGGAGAGATTTGGGATTCTCTCCCACAAACAGCAGTCGATCAGTTCATTTTAAATCGGTGCTCGACAGCCTGGTGTTGGAGCTGCTCGGCCCAAGACCGTAAGAAACTTCAGAGAGTCGTGAACACCGCCCAGTCCATCACACGAACCTGCCTCCCATCCAATTACTCCATCTACACCTCCCGCTGCCTGGGGAAAGCGGGCAGCATAATCAAAGACCCCCTCCCACCCGGCTGACTCACTCTTCCAACTTCTTCCATCGAGCAGGAGATACAGAAGTCTGAGAACACGCACGAACAGACTCAAAAACAGCTTCTTCCCCACTGTCACCAGACTCCTAAACAACCCTCTTATGGACTGAACTGATCTCCACACATCCTCTCTGTCGTGTAGTAGTACAATCCGTATGCTTCACCCGATGTCTATGTATTACATTGTGTATTTATTGTGTGTCCTGTGTGTTTTCACGTCTGGGACGATCTGCCTGGACTGCACGCTGAACAATCCTTTTCACTGTACCTCGGTACACGTGACAATAAATAAATCTAAAGATACATTTTTGCTACGCGCTGGTATTAAGGGATAGGGACCCAAGGGAGGTATAGGCCATGATACCATTGAATGGCGGGACAGGCTCGAGGGGCTGAATGGCTTACTCCTGTTCCTATGTTCCAAGGTTTTGTATGGGTTTCTCTCATAGAATTATAGAATCATAGAATTTACAGTGCAGAAGGAGGCCATTCGGCCCATCGAATCTACACCAGCTCTTGCAAAGAGCACGAAGCCCACATATCTACCCTATCCTCGTAACCCCACCTAACATTTTTTTGAACACTAAGGGCAATTGATCATGGCCAATCCACCTAACCTGCACATCTTTGGACTGTGGGAGGAAACCGGAGCACCCGGAGGAAACCCACGCAGACACAGGGAGGATGTGCAGACTCTGCACAGACAGTGACCCAAGCCGGAATCGAACCTGGGACCCTGGGGCTGTGAAGCGACAGTGCTAACCACTGTGCTACCGTGCCGCCCCTACACTACAAAAAAACCTCCACAGTTTTCAGGCTTTGTTTCCGTCACGGAAGGAAAAAGCAGTAAAAAAACCGGGAAATAATACTGGAGTGAACTGTTCGATTCCCAGTCGGTTATCTCTGCTGCAATCCTTTTCTCAGCTTCTCGAGGTGACCGAGGCTCCCGTTGTGGGGTCGATACAGATGTTTGGATGTCCCTTCAACTGGCATTGCCACAGCGCGGCTGAGGGGGAAGGAGCAGGACCTGAGTTCAAATCCCACCAGGGCAGATAGTGAAATTTGAGTTCAATAAAAATCTAGAATTGAAAGTGTAACTATGACCATGAAACCACGGTCGGTTGTCGTAAAAACCCACCTGATTCGCTGATGTCCTTTGGGGGTGGGGGGTGGGAGGAAGAAAGTCTGCCGTCCTTGCCCGTTCTGGCCTTCACGTGACACCAGACCTACAGCAATATGTTTGACTCCTAACTGCCCTCTGCATGGCCGAGCGAGACACTCGGTTCAAGGGCAATTAGGGATGGGCAATAAACGCTGGTGTAGCCCAGGGATGCCCAGATCCCGTGAATGGAGAGAGTGTTGTTATGGGCCAGGGTTTAGAGAACCCCAAAGTGTATCATGGAGTTCACCTGACCCACAACTTTTACTAGATTGTGGTGTGGGGAGCACACGGCCCACTCTACAGGTGTGGGACAGCAGAAATGGAAAAGTATTTTTTAAAAGCAAAACAATGTTTATTCCATGAACTCAAGTTAACCTTTTTAAAACATACAGTGAACATCTTAGCAACCATCAATTCAAATACAACCCCCCAAAGAATACAACACTAAGTAATGCTTTAATCTTTCCTTTTAACATCCATGCGACTTAAAAACAAAACCTTTAGCAGAAGCACATCAGGTTCAAGTCACTTCTGAGAACATTTATAATTCTGAATTCACCAAATGATCAAGAGATAGTCTTTTAATGGCAGAGAGAACAGCAGTACACCTGCTCTGTCTGGCTTCAGCTCCAACACTGAAAATGAAACTAAGACACACCCTGCAGCAAACAGCCTAAAACGAAAGTAAAAAGCTGACAGACAGCCCAGCTCCACCCACTCTGACATCACTGCAGTAGTAAACACCCATTTCTTAAAGGTACTCTCACTACAGATATTTACATACACACCCATTTATAAACACCCATTTCTTAAAGGTACTCTCACTACAGATATTTGTACACGCACCCATTTATAAACACCCATTTCTTAAAGGTACACTCACATGACAGTGTCCTAACGTGCGTTTTCGATGTTGCATTGTTTATTGTGTGCACCTTGGTTCAAATAATAATGTTCTGTAAAAAGTTGCTTTTCTTTCCACTGTGTCTCATGTTGGGAAGGTGATTGATAAAAGACCAACCAGCTTGTTACAGTCTGATTGCTTTGTTTATAACACAATCCCCGCCCAACACTGGCTGGCCCCTGCCACCAATCCGACCTCAGGGTGGGTGCGGAGCTGGATGACTTTCTTCAGCGGGTCTTAGCGACTGTACCAGTCTGTCGCACTGCCGCATGATTGTCCCTTTTGACAATGCCTCCCTCACTGCTACACTGACCCTCCCCCAAAATTTGTACTGTACCCCAAGCTGTTTCTCTCCAGTTCCCATTTTTGTGATCATGGACACGACCAAGGCCGCAGGATTACCTCAGAACTGGGTATGGAGAACAGGCCCCTCAAGTGATCATTCTCACCTACAGGTGGCTGGGATTTGGGGGATTTAGCACGCGAGTTTGAATGAAGCCACTCTGTGACAATAAACCGGGGGCATTATTAATTCCAGGATTATTTGCAATTAAAACAAAGTGCGTCTCCGCACCTTCGGGACATCGTTCCAGCTGAACTTTATCAACCTCTACATGGCTGCCCAAAGAGGGACCGGTACAACGGCTTATGGGCAATCCCTGTGCCATTCAAACATCCCAAAGGGTTAAGGTTCATCAATGGACTCGTGCATCCTGGTTCCCTGCAGACCCAAGGGTGGCCAAGCTTGACTTCTCTACATACAGGACTTCCACTTTCCCCCCGAACTCTAACCACATGATGGCTGCTGCCTGTTTTTCAGTCTCCCTCTTCACCCATTGTGTTGCAAGTCAAAAAAAGATCCTTTTACATCCCAAGAGAAGCTTCTACCTGAACGTGAATCATATCCACAGTGCAAATGGGGTTGCTGTCCTTTCTCTCTGAAGCTCCAGGCTGTGACACACTGACCATCTCGGGGGCTTAACGGCGGATCGATTTGACCTGAATCCCTGGACCCACCAGAGGGGTTCGCCTGCTGCCTCAGTTTGCCAGCTGAGCTTGAGGTGACCACCCCTCCTGACCTGACAGTGACCCTCCGATCTCATTGACTTTCGATGGGAGCTTTCACGCCAAGCAAATTCGGCCCACCTTGCAGCTTTGATGGGGTTTTGAGAGCGAGGCCCAGAGGATGTGCACAATTCTGCCAGTTCTGTCACAACTTCCATGAGCAGTGTTCTCCGACGGAAGGGACTGAACTCCCTGTAACTTATCGGGCGTGTTACGCTCTGTGTTTGAGTTTGGTTTGACCCAGGCAAAATCTCACTGCACGTGGTGTCTGTGTGGATTCACTCCCAAATGTGTCTTCGTTTAGTTCCAGGTCCTCTTGAAACCTTTCACGGTCGGCTGTTCTGGAGGTTAGACCAGTGCTTCTGTACCACCAACCAGCTGTCCAGATAACTGAGCTGAACGGGTCCGTCTCGGGCAGAGATAGGGAATCGGTGGAGTTTGTTGGGATTTGCACGAGCATGTTTCTACTTAGCTCGGTCGGATTTTTTTGAGCTTGCTGGAGAGGTGATGCAGAGGGTCTTCAGGGTACGGAGGTCGCCCCATGTTGTCCCGAATGTTTATTGTGGGCTGGACCTGTTAGCACAGAGCTCATGTAAATCCACAACAACGACAAGGGCGGCACAGTGGTTAGCACTGTTGCTTCACAGCGCCAGGGACCCGGGTTCGATTCCCGGCTCGGGTCACTGTCTGTGCGGAGTCTGCACGTTCTCCCCGTGTCTGCGTGGGTTTCCTCCGGGTGCCCCGGTTTCCTCCCACAAGTCCCGAAAGACGTGCTCTTAGGTGAATTGGACATTCTGAATTCTCCCTCAGTGTACCCGAACAGGCGCCGGAATGTGGCGACGAGGGGATTTTCACAGTAACTTCATTGCACTGTTAATGTAACCCTACAATAATAAATATCATTATGATTATTCTGCATTTATCAAATATTCGGAGTGAAAAGGGTTGGGAAAGGCTTCCAAAATGCTCAAACAAATTTGCAGTGTTAATGTAAGCCTACTTGTGACAATAAAGATTATTTACATTTACAAAGCATCATCTGAAATATTGGACTCTACACAGAAGACTGAGAGCACCAGTGGTGTCCACAGCTCAGTATAGGAGGGAGGTCGAGAGGGGGGGTCAAAGGACCAGAGGGGTTTGGAGAGGGAACAGTGAACTACCTGTCCCAAAGCTGCCAGTGGTCGATGATGGAAAATGTCAGCGTCGGGGAACAGGGATTGAAGGGATAACTAAGGGGAGGGTTGGGGGGTTTGTTAGCTGGAGGGGAGTAACGAGTATGTAGGAGCGAGGCTGTCCGGGGGGTAGTGTGTAACAGGACATGGAATGCAGCATTCCCGATGAGCAGGCTGAAAGGGGAGCACAGTGTGCAATGGGATGAGTGTGTCGACAACACACGGAAAATAAATGTGTGACATTCGTTGTTTGGGATGGGACAGTAGAAAAGGGAGAGACTGGGGATGTTAGTACATGGAGGGATTTTGGCGTTCTTGTATCCGGGTCAGAGAAAGTTGACAGGCAGGTGCAGCAAGCAATTAGGGAGTGACATGTTCGCCTTTATTAAGCAATGCAAGAGTTGAGACATCTCTGGGCGATACCACTGAGAGGAATGTGGACAATTCTGGCCCCCCTCCCCAAGGTGGAATATACTTGCCTTGAGATTCCTGGAACGAGGGGATTGGCCTATGATGGGTGTGGGGTTGGGGGGGGGGGCATTGAGCCGTCATCTGTGGTGTTTAAAAGAATGCACAGTGGCCTGAATGAAAAGTGGAAGATTCTGAAGGGGTTTGAATGGGTCGATGCTGTGAGGATGCTTCCCCTGGCTGGGGCATGGGGCCACAGCCTCTGAATAAGAGGTCTGTAGTGATATCACTGTTGTGTTGCAATTCACCGCCTGACCACTAGGCGTCTCATATTAGTATATAAGTGCATGTCAGAGTCAGGTGACCTCAGACTGGCGAGGGAGCTGAGAGAGAGAGTTAGTGGTTTGTGCATGTTCATACTGTTATATCTGTTATATATTTGACCCACAGTTAATGTTAATAAATCGTTTCGCTGCAAATGTTCTTGTAATAAATCAGGCCATCCGACAAGAACATGACTGGGTCGGCCGAACCGTTGGAACTACCTACTCCCAGGGTTGTGGTGACTCAGTTGGTGAGAATGTTCATGACCCAGATCAATAGATTGTTGGATACTAAGGGATGGGGGACAGACCCGCAAAATGGAGTCGAGGTGAAAAGTAAGCTGAGACCTTATCGGATGTTGGGGCAGGTTTGAGGAGATGGAAGGCCTACAACTAAGGCCACACCTCCTGTTGGCTCGAGGTGTCGAAAGTGTGGACAAAGGTTGCAGGAGCGGACGGACTGTGTTCGCTGGTGAGGCAGGGAGGAAGGACAGGATGTGGGCAAGGCCCGGGGGGGGGGGGGGGGGGGGGGGGGACGTTCTCCAATTTCACAGGATCCCGGGAATGGCCCGGGGGAATTAAACCCTGCTCATGACGAGGGAGGCTGCTCCTGCTGATGTACCAGGCAGCAACGACCAGACATGTCCTCTGCTTCCACCTTCCATCATGGAAAGGTGCGATACAGTTGCGACTGCAAGACTCTAAACACAGACTGTGGTGTTTTTTCTCTCTCTTGTTGTTCTGTGAGAACTAACGCTCGCAAAGTGAGTTACAAATCTAATTCGATACAGTGCGAGTCAGCAATAATCTCCAGTCCCTATTGACTGAGCTGGTGCGGCAAGCAGCAAAAAAAACAATAAAACGCCCGAATCAGCAGAATTTCCACCTCCTCCTCCAGCGTGTTGGCAGGAAAATCAATCGGCCACAATTGAAACTTCACTCCCACACAAACACCTCGTCCTGTTCCGGGATGATCCCGGGGGTGTTGGAATGGAAACAAGGGCGGCCTTCATTTCGCCCTCCCTCACTTGTAATTCAGCTTCTGATGAAGGTGTGCAAGGGGTGGGCAGCCATCCCGGACTGTGGGTTAGGGGTAAGCATTCCTTCTGTTCCCATGAGCTGGGCACTCGAGGGGGAAGGCTGGGGGGGGGGGGAAGTGTTTTCCCTGGTCTGGGTGGAGGGGGGGGGAGCTGTTAACCATGGGCTGGGGGTGGAGGGGAAATGTGGGGGGTCATAAACTCCACACCGTGCTCTCACACTCACTCACACACACACCCAACACACACCCTTGCCTGAACTCTTAAGTCGCATGTGGCCTGTCCCTCATTCAAAGTGTGGCTGACCCTGTGGTGTGCGTGGTTGTGATAACCAGAAAGGTGGTTGTCATGATATTCAGGTAAACATCATGGTGCAAACAGGCATACATACTGATGGACAGATCAACGGGCCAAGCAACACACACGCAACATCACAGGCAAGAACATGCACGCTACAAAACAGGGAACACGACACTTCCCGTGCATTCCAGCAGGAGACAGCTCAGGGCACAGAGCTCACAGCAAGCCACTCAGACGTCCACCATGTGCTGAGTGCCACTACAAGGTAGTATTAGGAATAGGCCCACAGATTCTAGGGTTATGATCGAACCTCAGTAACCAGTTTACCACTGTAAATCTATGTTAGTAATAAAACTGAGTTGGACCATTCGCAACCGTGTTGGTTCGTCTGTGTAGCAGAGCACCCAACACATCATCGTACCAGGAGTAACTGTGGGACCTACCTCCGGATCCTCCGGAATCTTCCATCCTGAGCCATGGACACCGTCAGCACACCGCAGCCGCTACAAGTTGCTGGAAACCTCGGCGTCAATTGGAAGCTGTTCAAACAGCACTTCCAGCTCTTCCTGGAAGCCAACGAAAAGGAAAGCGCTTCGGACACCAGAAAGATCGCCATCCTCCTCTCCATGGCAGGTCAACACGCCATCCATGTCTACAACTCCCCGGTGTTCGCGGAAGGTGAGGACAAGGCCAAGTACAAGACGGTCCATCTCAAACTCGACCAGCACTTCAGCGTCGAGGTCAACGAGAGTTTCGAGAGGTATCTCTTCCAGCAGCGCCTTCCGGGTAAGGATGAGCCCTTTCAATCCTTCCTTACGCATCTCCGTATCCTCGCGCAGTGCTGCGGTTACGACACCACCTCCGATTCCATGATTCGGGACCAGATTGTTTTTGGGGTCACCTCGGGCGCCCTACGCCAGCAGCTCCTAAAGGTTAAAGGCCTCACCGTAGCCTCCGCCATCGAAGCCTGTATCCTGCACGGAAACGCGACTAGCCACTACTCCCAATTTCAAGCGGCCGAATCGGCGGAGCAGGGGTCCTACGCGGCCGGACCGGCGAGGCGGGCGTCGTACGAGGCCGAACGGGTCCAGGCGATCGGGTTCCTCCCGGCCCGCGGGCCGGACGAGGGCGGCCATTTCGCGCGCATTCCGAGGCCTCCCGCGTTTGTGCGGGCCAAAAAAGACGTCGACACAGAGGGACGTGATGCGCAGGCGCGCTCGACGCAAGACCGAACCGCGCATGCGCGGTGGCGCAACGAACGCCATGACGTCACGACGTGCGGCAACTGCGGAGCCGCACATCCAAAGCGGCAATGTCCGGCAAGAAACCGACAATGCCTCCGCTGTGGCAAGGTGGGCCACTACGCTGCCTGCTGTCGAGCAGCTCAACCTGCCAATGTTCCCCAATTCAGACAACCTCGTAGGGACGTGCGGGCCATTCAGCCTCCTTACTACGAGTCGTGCCCAGACGATATCCAGACCAGTGACACAGACGACCGGGACGCCTTCCGTGTTGCGGTCATTGATGGGAACCGGATGTCCCCAGGCAGGACCCACCAGCCGATGCCAGTGAACAGTGTTAATCCGGATGATGAATGGTGTGCCACCCTAACGGTCAACCGACCACCAATAACATTCCGTCTGGACACTGGCGCCTCCGCCAACCTCATAGCATGGTCAGCCTTCTACGCCATGAAGGTCAGACCACCAATTCGGCCATCCCGTTGCAAGATGGTCGACTACAATGGAAACGTTATCCCGACTATGGGATCCTGCCAGCTCCAGGTGACACACAACACACACACGGCCACACTCTCATTCGAGATAGTCGGATCATCGAAGGACTCCCTGCTAGGCGCACAGGCATGCAAGGTTCTCCACCTCGTGCAACGAGTCCACGCTCTGTCTCCTGACGGCACATCTGATTTCCCGGATGCAGAATTTAGGGCACAGTTCCAATCGCTCCTCGCCCACAACCAGGAGGCTTTCGAGGGCATGGGCACACTGCCCGATACCTACAGAATACGGCTCAAACCGGACGCCACCCCGGTCATTCACGCACCTCGCAGGGTCCCAGCGCCACTCAAAGACCGCTTCAAGCAGCAGCTGCAGGATCTCCAGGACCAAGGAGTGCTTTCCCGGGTCACGGAGCCCACGCCATGGGTCAGCTCCATGGTCTGTGTTACGCCCTCCGGCGAGCTCCGGATCTGCATTGATCCAAAGGACCTCAACAACAACATAATGAGGGAACACTACCCCATACCCAAACGGGAAGAGATCACGAGCGAAATGGCCCGGGCTAAAATCTTTACAAAACTGGATGCCTCGAAGGGTTTTTGGCAGATTCAACTGGATCAGTCCAGCAGGAAGCTGTGCACCTTCAACACTCCTTTCGGCAGGTTCTGCTATAACAGAATGCCGTTTGGCATCATCTCGGCATCCGAGTTCTTTCACAGGATCATGGAGCAGATGATGGAGGGCATCGAAGGGGTGCGCGTCTACGTGGACTACGTCATCATCTGGTCCACCACACCACAGGAGCACATCAGTCGTCTCCAGCGTGTCTTTGCTCGGATACGGGAAAACGGCCTGCGCCTCAACCGAGCCAAGTGTTCTTTCAGCCAAACCGAGCTGAAGTTTCTGGGGGACCACATATCCCGGTCAGGGGTCCGTCCGGATGCAGACAAGGTGAGCGCCATTACAGCCATGCCGCAGCCGGCAGACAAGAAAGCAGTGCTACGCTTCCTAGGCATAGTCAACTTCCTGGGGAAGTTCATTCCCAACCTTGCCTCCCACACGACGACTCTGCGCCACCTCGTCAAGAAGTCCACGGAGTTCCAGTGGCTGCCCGCACACCAGAAGGAATGGGAGGAGCTCAAAATTAAGCTCACCACAGCCCCGGTATTGACGTTTTTTGACACATCTCGTGACACTAAAATTTCGACTGATGCCAGCCAGTCCAGCATTGGGGCGGTACGCCTACAGCGGGATGACACTGTGTCATGGGCCCCGGTCGCCTATGCCTCGCGAGCCATGACCCACACAGAACAGCGCTACGCGCAGATCGAAAAGGAGTGCCTGGGTTTGCTAACCGGAATAGACAAGTTCCACGACTACGTGTATGGTCTCCCCCAGTTTACTGTGGGAACCGACCATCGCCCCCTGGTCAGCATCATACATAAGGACCTGAACGAAATGACCCCTCGCCTCCAGCGCATCCTACTTAAACTCAGGAGGTATGACTTCCAACTGGTCTACACCCCGGGAAAGGACCCCATCATCGCGGATGCCCTGTCCAGAGCAGTGAGCACACCGCCCGACTCGGAGGGGTTCGTCTGTCAGGTCGAAGTGCATGTGGCCTTCACATGGGCAAATCTGCCAGCTGAGGACTCCAGTCTGGCCCGTATTCGCCGGGAGACTGCGGCTGACACCCTTCTACAACGTGTGATGTGCCACATGACGGGAGGGTGGCTCAAAGGACAGTGCCCACAATTCTACAATGTCCGGGACGACTTGGCCGTCATTGACTGTGTCCTCCTAAAGTTGGACCAGATTGTGATTCCGCACAGCATGCACACGCTGGTCCTCGACCAACTACACAAAGGCCATCTCAGGGTTGAGAAGTGCAGACGGAGGGCCCGAGAGGCGGTATACTGGCCGGGCATCGGCGACGACATTGCCAACATGGTGCTCAACTGCCCCACATGCCAAAGGTTTCAGCCGGTGCAACCCCCTAAGACGCTTCAGCCCCATGAGTTGGTGACGTCCCCCTGGGCGAAGGTGGGTGTGGACCTTTTTTACGCGCTCGGCAGGGACTATGTAGTCGTCATTGACTACTTTTCCAACTATCCAGAGGTCATACGCCTGCACGATTTGACATCGTCTGCTGTCATCAGGGCCTGCAAAGACACCTTCGCTCGCCACGGCATTCCGATGACTGTCATGTCGGACAATGGGCCCTGTTTTGCCAGCCAGGAATGGTCATCCTTTGCTGCTTCGTATGGCTTCACACACGTGATGTCCAGCCCTCTGCACCCCCAGTCCAATCGAAAGGCGGAGAAGGGCGTTCACATCGTCAAGCGGCTCCTCTGCAAGGCTGCTGCTGCCGGATCGGATTTCTGCCTAGCCCTGCTAGCCTATCGCTCGGCCCCACTATCCACTGGCCTCTCACCAGCCCAGCTGTTGATGGGTCACACCCTCGGGACCACTGTGCCGTCCATTCTGGTACCCACAACCAACCATGCTCCGGTACTACACAGAATGCAACAGCAGCGCGTTCGCCAGAAGAGGGCATCTGACACACGGGCAACTGATCTTCCCGTCCTGGCGCCTGGAGACGACGTCCGCATCCACCTACCAGAAGGTGGCAGGTCAGCACCTGCCGAAGTTCTCCGACGCGTGGCTCCCCGCTCGTTCCTGGTTCGCATGCCTGATGGCTCCATTCGCCGGCGCAATCGCCGGGCTCTTCGCCTGCTTCCACGCTCGCTACGGGAACTTACACCGACACCGCGCCCTCCTGTTGTTCCTGATGTCGACTTTGTGGAGCTTCCTGCCACCATGCCCATTCCGTCGTCGCCTGTGGTCAGGCCCATTCCTCAGGTGGATCCAGACCCACCCTTGAGGCGGTCAACCCGAATTCGTCGCCCACCTACTAGACTGGACTTATGAGCCTGTTTGTACATTGAACTCATAATACCACTGTGTTAATATGTTTCTGTTCTTCCTTGTCATTACAGGAGTTCGTTTTGTCGTTCAACATTTCCCCGTCCTTTGTTTATGGTACAACCTCGTTGCTATGTCGCACCCGACATCACTCCTTGTATATAGTTTAGCCCCATGTACATGCTGTAGATATTGCACACGCACACATTCAGCTGCACTCAGTACACATCTCTATTTATAACCACATAGGCACATGTTCTTGTAAAAAAGGGGGGATGTCGTGATATTCAGGTAAACATCATGGTGCAAACAGACATACATACTGATGGACAGATCAACGGACCAAGCAACACACACAACACCACAGGCAAGAGCATACACACTATAAAACAGGGAACACGACACTTCCCGCTCATTCCAGCAGGAGACAGCTCGGCACAGAGCTCACAGCAAGCCACTCAGACATCCACCATGTGCTGAGTGCCACTACAAGATAGTGTTATGAATAGGTCCACAGATTCAAGGGCTTTGATCGAACCACAAGAACCAGTTTACCATTGTAAATAAATGTTAGTAATAAAACTGAGTTGTACCATCCGCAACCGTGTTGGTTCGTCTGTGCAGCAGAGCACCCAACACATCAGTGATTAAGCATTTCCAGCTGTGTTTCGCTCCGTGACATTTCCCAACTCCACCGAGAGTTGTGACGCCAAGGGGCAGCGGAAAGCGCCAGTACAGGGATCGTCTGACTTGGGGGAGAGGGTGAATGGGAGTCATTCTCCACCTTGGGGGCGGGGCGGGGGGCAAGGTGGGTGGGAGCGCCGAACACCATGATCAGGGGACGGGGAACTGATCTTCAGAGAAGCACCAACTGTACCATTGGAGGAGGGAGGAAAGGAAGATGTTTTTTAGATCACTAGAACAAATCCAAGGAATTGTTGACTGAAGTGACAGAGGAGCAGCAATGACGTTTGAGATGTAAGTATTGGAGTTTGCCTGAAGTGATGGAGCAGCTTTGGATTCGTCATGGGACTGTCCCTTAATGAAATGTTTTTGTCTTATCACATGGCTTCAGTGATGTCATTGTGTGGGTGGAGCTGGGCTGTGGCTCTGGGTTTAATTGTGCTTTGAGTTTGGGGCTTGTCTGGGGCTCCGAGTTTTTTGCTTTTGTTTTCCCATTTGGCTGCTGTACTCCGAAAGAGAAGTATCTTGTCCTGTCTCTCTGTCCGCAGTTTAAAAGCTGTTTCCAGATTACTTGATAACTATTTAAAAGAGATAGTTGCTTTCTAGAAGGAATTCAAACCTGCTGTTTTGGAAAGGACACGAGTATCCATATGCTGGTCTTAAAGACAGTAAGAGTGATGTGTGATGGGCCATCCCTTTGAAAAGGGGGGTACTGGTTTATGGGATCTTGTTATTAAATTGGAACAGTTAAAGGGGGGAATTTATAAAGGGTTATACATAGAGTACTGTAGGTGTGTGGGGTATTTACATTTGTAGTTAATAAAAATGCTTACTGTGTGTTTATAAAAATGTTAACTGAATTTGTAGGATAAAGCTTGTTTTTGATTGAAGGCCTCTGTTGAATAACACCTCAAAGACAGGCCTTGAGGGCATGAACGGTGAGGACCCCTCATTAGAGAGAACATCTGTGGGGAGATTCTCCCCCTCTCATCACAGCGGCTATCAATGAACTGGGGCCACGTCGAGTGGGAGCGGACTGTCACGGGAGACTGAATGGGTTTGGCCACTCGGGAGAGCTGTCAGATTCTCACCACGGAAGATTTGAGGGGCTGGGGCAGCGAGAGAACATGCAATCTCAGTTTTACGACTCGAGCGGATTGAGGAAAGATCGATGAAGTGCGAATTGATGAGGGCTTTAATGCACCTTCTGTTGATTGGCAGCCAGTGGAATGTGCAGTGCAGGCAGTAATTAATTAATCATTCGCCCTTGTATAGATTCGCTCCAGACTGCCTTTGGCATCCTTTCAAACCCCAGGACGCGACGCACAAACCTCGCCTCAGCGCAGGTCCCAGAACGAGATGACTTTGCTGTCCTTCCTCGAGCTCTCACCAGATCATTTGTGAGAGGTGAAGACGTGTATCATTGTGGTTTCAATCACCTGATTGTCACTCGAACAGCGATCGCTCTGGGAATGTAATAGCTGTGGCCCTGAGCTCAAGGCTGATGGAACAGTGCTTGACTGACTTTGAACAGTTACCTGAGCCTCATGAATGTATATCACGAACACAGACAGGAGGGAGCTTCACCGTGAATGAATACAGCCTGTTGTGTCGGAGTTAAAATGACCGTTGTGTATTGGAGACAACAAAGAGCAACTTGCATTTATATAGCACCTTTCATGACCTTGCGCTGCTCCAGTTGCCGTGGTAATGTCGGAACTTTGTCTGCCGACTCCCTCGATTGCCCACACTGTATTAACAACACAAAATGGATGACCGGATTCAAGTGTTGCTGTTGGGATAGATATTGGCCAGTGGACTGGGGAGATCGTCCTAATAGTTCAGATGGCAGTCAAATCTCCGACATTCACCCAGGAGGGAGGATGGGTCTTTGGTTTCACAGTACCTTGAGCAGGTCAGTGTTGACCTGGAGTTGTCAGCCGGGACTCTGTGCTCACGCCTCTGGCCTTGTGATTGGGGCGAGAGAGCTGTCCCCACACCAAGGCAGCATTTGACCGAGTGCGGCATCCAGGATCCCTGGCAAAACGGGAGTCAATGGGAATCGGGGAAACTCTCGGCTGGTTGGAGTCACTACCCGGCACAAAGGAAGATGGTTGTGGTGGTTGGAGGTCAATCATCTCAGCTCCAGGACATCAATGCAGGAGTTCCTCAGGGTCGTGTCCGAGGCCCAACCATCTTCAGCTGCTTCATCAATGGTCGTCCTGCCATCATCAGGTCTAAGTGGGGATGTTCGCACAATGTTCAGCACCATGATCAAAAACATATAAACTCGATACGTAAGAACATAAGAACTAAATAAATGAAGGAATCCTTCACCATGTGACTGCCAGCTGAACGAAGGTGTTGCTCTTCACATAAGAACATCAGAACAGGAGCAGGAGTCGGCCATCTGGCCCCTCGAGCCTGCTCCGCCATTCAATGAGATCATGGCTGACCTTTTGTGGACTCAGCTCCACTTTCCGGCCCGAACACCATAACCCTTAATCCCTTTATTCTTCAAAAAACTATCTATCTTTATCTTAAAAACATTTAATGAAGGAGCCTCAACTGCTTCACTGGGCAAGGAATTCGATAGATTCACAACCCTTTGGGTGAAGACATTCCTCCTAAGCTCAGTCCTAATGCTACTTCCCCTTATTTTGAGGCTATGCCCCCTAGTTCTGCTTTCACCCACCAGTGGAAACAACCTCCCCGCATCTATCCTATCTATTCCCTTCATAATTTTATATGTTTCTATCAGGTCCCCCCGCATCCTTCTAAATTCCAACAAATACAGTCCCAGTCTACTCAACCTCTCCTCGTAATCCAACCCATTCAGCTCTGGGATTAACCTAGTGAATCTCCTCTGCACACCGTCCAGCGCCAGTACGTCCTTTCTCAGGTAAGGAGACCAAAACTGAACACAATACTCCAGGTGTGGCCTCACTAACACCTTATACAATTGCAGCATAACCTCCCTAGTCTTAAACTCCATCCCTCTAGCAATGAAGGACAAAACTTCATTCGCCTTCTCAATCACCTTTTTGCGACTCATGCACTAGCACACCCAGGTCTCTCAGCACAGCAGCATGTTTTAATATTTTATCATTTAAATAATAATCCCTTTTGCTGTTATTCCTACCAAAATGGATAACCTCACATTTGTCAACAAGAGACAGAGCAGCTCAGTTATTGGCACTCCGTCCACCACCGACACACAGTGGCAGCCGTGTGTACCATCTACAAGATGCACTGCAGCAACTCACCAAGGCTCCTTCGGCAGCAAACCCGCGATCTCTACCATCGAGAAGGACAAGGGCAGCAGATACCTGGGAACCCCACCACCTGGAGGTTCCCCTCCAAGTCACTCACCATCCCGACTTGGAAATATATCGGCCGTTCCTTCACTGTCGCTGGGTCAAAATCCTGGGACTCCCTCCCTAACAGCACAGTGGGTGTACCTACACCTTACAGACTGCAGCGGCTCAAGATGGCAGCTCACCCACCACCTTCGCAAGGGGCAATTAGGGATGAGGAATAAATGCTGGACCAGACAGCGACACCCACATGTGAACAGATAATTTTTTTAAAACCTGAGGGAGATCCCACAGATAAGACCTCATTTGATGTATTGGTCCTAACACTGAAACTTTATTGAAGCCCAGATAATCGATCATTCTTGGGCTTCCTGCTCTTCTCTCCCCTTCATTTTTATTGTAATCGAGCCGACTCTTCATTCATCCTCACTATTGTACAGCTGATTAGATTTACAGTCACACCTTTAAACCACTGCTCCCTGAATTACAAAGCCTCGGAGGAGTAAAATGGGCAGGATTCTCCCTTGGGATCCTCCGCTTCGTTGGCAGTGCACTTGCGCATGGGAATTTCCCGACGACGATGGGGTCCGGCGACGGAGAATCCCGCCGCTGGCGGGGGCGCACCGTGTCAGCAAACGGGAGCGGCGGGACGGAGAATCCCGCCCGGTGTCTTTCGCCTTCCCTTCCCAGTGCGAACCATAGAATCCCTACAATGCAGAAGGGGGCCATTCGGCCCATCGGGACTGCACCGATCTTCCGAAAGAGCGCCCTACCCAGGCCCACTCCCCCTGCCCGATCCCCGTAACCCCGCGCATTGATCATATCCAATCCTCCCCTAACCCGCACATCTTTGGACTGTGGGAGGAAACCGGAGCACCCGGAGGAAATCCACGCACACACTGGGAGAACGTGCAGACTCCGCACAGACAGTCTCCCCCAGGCCGGAATTGAACCCGGGTCCCTGGCGCCGTGAGGCAACAGTGCTGACCACTGTGCCGTCCATATCACAATGGAAATGTGTCCAATCCCCCGGAGCCATGCCCCCATAGCTGTGTGCCATGGGGAAGGAGGTATGGGAGGAGTAGACTAAGAAGTTGCTCAAAGGGGCAGATACCTCTCACCCAAAGGGAGGGATTTCCAGGGCAGCTGAAGGTGGCGCGATTTAAATACAAAAAGAGCCAGTCAATGTCGACTTTAGTCGGCTGGAATGGGGCCGAAGCACTGTGTGTTTCCAGCACTGCCCACTTTAAGACAGCACGTCAGCAGAAACTATTCTTAGCTGCCACGTCAGAGAGCAGAGTTCTGCATCAGCACTGTCACAGTATAATAAGCCAGAAATGAAAAACGATCTTAGCCGCATGCATTCATCTTGTCAAATAGATATGTTGCTTCAAGGTATCAGAAGCAATTTGTGCTTCCAGATCAGTGTGTTTTGTGTGTGTGTTTTGTACATGAGATCATGCTGATTTCACTCTCTTCTGTCCTGAATCCTTGCTTTGTGGAAATCAGATAACGTCCTCGGAGATTGATGGAGCAAACGTCCATCTCCCTCTTTCACACACGATTATACTGACTCAGTTACTGTGCCGTACATTCTTGTCCAAATATTGCACTTACACACACACTGTGACTCCAGCTTTTCTCCACACTTGGCAAGACGGGTTGACCGAGTCTGTGTGAGGTGCTGTTGACATATCGGCCAGCTGGTCCTGTTCCCCCCTTCACCCTTGGTACAGTTGAACGTTCTGTCTGCAGTGGCCATGAACTTCTATCTGAATTCGAGACCGGTGTCCTTGCTGAGCATGCCGATTTAATTAAAGACAACTTTGCAAGTTCTCCTGAGAGTTTGCAGCTGAACAATGTGAAGGTAGCAATTGACTGCCACTTCCCACATAGCTGCCTCGTCCCTCAGGCCCTGTGTTTCCACTCGTGTCCCATCGGTAGGTTCCTCCCCCCGCCTCAGTCCGCCTGCAGCCTCACCCTCATCCCTGTCTTTTGGAATACTCGAGTGTCAAGGTAACGGCTCACTCCTTGACGGTCTCCCATCTTGCCCAAACTTTAACTCGTCCAAACCTCTGGTGCCCGTGGTTTAACCCTGCACCATGTTCACCCATCACCCACCCTGATCTATACCAGGCCAAGCACGGCGTCAATCTGACAACTGTCATGTGAGAGCACCTTTAAGAAATGGGTGTTTATAAATGGGTGTGTATATAAATATCTGGAGTGAGACTACCTTTAAGAAATGGGTGTTTACCACTGCAGTGATGTCAGAGTGGGTGGAGCTGGGCTGTCTGTCAGCTTTTTACTTTCGTTTTAGGCTGTTTGCTGCGGGGTGTGTTTTAGCTTCGTTTTCAGAGCTGGATAGCTGCAGTCACAGCCAGAAGGTGTATGAATCTCTCTCTGTAACCTAAAGACTGTAAATCGATCCTGGTGATTTAAAACTAATACAGTTGTGACTTTAACCTGATGTGCTTCTGGTAAAAGGTGTTTTAAGTTTTATGGATGTTAAAAGGAAAGCTTAAAGATTACTTAGTGTTGTATTCTTTGGGGGTTGTATTTGAATTGATGGTTGCTAAGATGTTCACTGTATGTTTTAAAAAGGTTAACTTGAGTTCATAGAATAAACATTGTTTTGTTTCAAAAAATACTTTTCCATTTCTGCTGTCCCACACCTGTAGAGTGGGCCGTGTGCTCCCCATACCGCAATCTATTAAAAGTTGTGGGTCAGGTGAATTCCATGATACACTTTGGGGTTCTCTAAACCCTGGCCCATAACACAACACACCAGTTTCAAATCTCTTCATAACCTCTGCCCCTCCCTATCTCTGTAACCCTCTCCAACCCCAGACACCACTCCGCCCCTCCCTATCTCTGTAACCCCCTCCAATCCCAAAAACCACTCACCCCCTCACTACCTATGTAAACCCCTCCAACCCCAGACACCACTCCGCCCCTCCCTATCTCTGTAACCCTCTCCAACCCCAGACACCACTCCGCCCCTCCCTATCTCTGTAACCCCCTCCAATCCCAAAAACCACTCACCCCCTCACTACCTCTGTAAACCCCTCCAACCCCAGACACCACTCCGACCCCCCTCCCTATCTCTGTAAACCCCTCCTTCTCACGAAACCACTCCGCCCCTCCCTATCTCTGTAACCCCCTCCAATCCCAAAAACCACTCACCCCCTCACTACCTCTGTAAACCCCTCCAACCCCAGACACCACTCCGACCCCCCTCCCTATCTCTGTAACTCTCTCCTTCTCACGAAACCACTCTGCCCCTCCCTATCTCTGTAACCCCCTCCAATCCCAAAAAACACTCACCCCCCCTCACTATCTCTGTAAACCCCTCCAACCCCAGACACCACTCCGACCCCCCTCCCTATCTCTGTAAACCCCTCCTTCTCACGAAACCACTCCGCCCCTCCCTATCTCTGTAACCCCCTCCAATCCCAAAAAACACTCACCCCCCCCTCACTATCTCTGTAAACCCCTCCAACCCCAGACACCACTCCGACACCCCTCCCTATCTCTGTAACTCTCTCCTTCTCACGAAACCACTCTGCCCCTCCCTATCTCTGTAACCCTCTCCAACACCAGACAACACTCCAAACCCCCTCCCTATCACAGTAACCCCGTCCCTATCTCTGTAACCCCCTCCCTATCTCTGTAACCCCCTCCCTATCTCTGTAACCCTCTCCAACCCCAGACACCACTCCGACCCCCCTCCCTATCTCTGTAACCCCCTCCCTATCTCTGTAACCCCCTCCCTATCTCTGTAACCCCCTCCCTATCTCTGTAACCCCCTCCCTATCTCTGTAACCCCCTCCCTATCTCTGTAACCCCCTCCCTATCTCTGTAACCCCCTCCCTATCTCTGTAACCCCCTCCCTATCTCTGTAACCCCCTCCCTATCTCTGTAACCCCCTCCCTATCTCTGTAACTCTCTCCTTCTCACGAAACCACTCTGCCCCTCCCTATCTCTGTAACCCTCTCCAACACCAGACAACACTCCAAACCCCCTCCCTATCACAGTAACCCCGTCCCTATCTCTGTAACCCCCTCCCTATCTCTGTAACCCCCTCCCTATCTCTGTAACCCTCTCCAACCCCAGACACCACTCCGACCCCCCTCCCTATCTCTGTAACCCCCTCCCTATCTCTGTAACCCCCTCCCTATCTCTGTAACCCCCTCCCTATCTCTGTAACCCCCTCCCTATCTCTGTAACCCCCTCCCTATCTCTGTAACCCCCTCCCTATCTCTGTAACCCCCTCCCTATCTCTGTAACCCCCTCCCTATCTCTGTAACCCTCTCCCTATCTCTGTAACTCCCTCCCTATCTCTGTAACCCCCTCCCTATCTCTGTAACCCCCTCCCTATCACTGTACCCCCCCTCCCTATCTCTGTAACCCCCCTCCCTATCACTGTAACCCCCTCCCTATCACTGTACCCCCCTCCCTATCTCTGTAACCCCCCTCCCTATCACTGTAACCCCCTCCCTATCACTGTAACCCCCCTCCCTATCTCTGTAACCCCCTCCCTATCTCTGTAACCCTCTCCCTATCTCTGTAACCCCTTCCCTATCTCTGTAACCCCCTCCCTATCTCTGTAACCCCCTCCCTATCTCTGTAACCCCCCTCCCTATCTCTGTAACCCCCCTCCCTATCTCTGTAACACCCCTCCCTATCACTGTAACCCCCCTTCCTATCACTGTAACCCCCTCCCTATCACTGTAACCCCCCTTCCTATCGCTGTAACCCCCTCCCTGTCTCTGTAACCCCCTCCCTATCACTGTAACCCCTCCCTATCACTGTAACCCCCCTCCCTATCTCTGTAACCCCCTCCCTATCACTGTACCCCCCTCCCTATCTCTGTAACCCCCTCCCTATCACTGTAACCCCCTCCCTATCACTGTAACCCCCCTTCATATCACTGTACCCCCCTCCCTATCTCTGTAACCCCCCTCCCTATCACTGTAACCCCCCTCCCTATCACTGTAACCCCCCTCCCATCACTGTAACCCCCCTCCCTATCACTGTAACCCCCTCCCTATCTCTGTAACACCCTCCCTATCTCTGTAACCCCCCTCCCTATCACTGTAACCCCCCTCCCTATCACTGTAACCCCCCTCCCTATCACTGTAACCCCCCTCCCTATCACTGTAACCCCCCTCCCTATCACTGTAACCTCCAATCCCAGACACCACTCTGACCCCTGCCTACCTCTGTAACCCCCTCCAATCCCAGAGACCCCTGCCTAACTCTGGAACCTCCTCTACCCCAAGAAACCTTCTCGGACCCCTCCCTATCTCTGTAACCCCTGACACACCCCTTCAGAGATTCCTGCCTTATGCCGAGTGTAAATGACTCCATCACTGCCGTGCGTACGCTTCCCCAGGCACTGGAATCCCCTCCCTGCACCCCTGCCCCACCCACCCTCGCTGTCCTTCGGGACACTCCCTCACACCTCCATCTTTGATCAAGCCTTTTGTCGTCATCCCGAATGCCATCTTGTGTAGCTCTGCATCAGATTTGTAAAGTGAAATTTTCAAAGAACCCTTTCATGAGGAGTGGGTGTCGCTGCCCATCCCAAGTTCCCCTTGAACTCAGTGGTTCTCTCGGCCACTTCAGAGGGCATCTGAGAGTTAACCAAGTGGGTCTGGAGTCACATGTAGGCCAGGCCGGGTAAGGACGGCAGATTTCCTCCCCTGAAGGGACACCAGTGAATCAGATGGGTTTTTACAACAATCCATGATATTATTCGTCCAGTGATATCACCACTCCTCCACGGACTCTCCTCAAAGGTACTTTGAGATGTTGTACCATGTGAAAATCAGTATATCCGTTGTCCCAGTAAGCTGGTGTGGTAATCTGTCACCAGGGATTGTTGCTGAACAGAAGATTCTGGATCTCCCGTGAGGACAGTGTGCCCTCAGTCTCAAATATCATCCAGTTACGTTCTCAATCGTAAAAAAATACTTTCCTGCTCTCGGTTGACATTTTCCTTGTGTTAAGATGTTTCAGAATGGGCTCTCCCATTAACCATCACTCCAATCATTCATTCAAACTGAGGGTCACAGTCTTCCATGAGGTGTCACCTCATGGTACATCAGTTGCCCCTGGGATCTGCGATGAATGTAGAAATCGATATAAATTGTACTTCGTATTCGTGGCAGTAATGTTTAGTCAAAAGAAATCTGGTTTAAAATACATACCTGCAGTATGTCTGATAAAGCTGTAATTAAGGAGTCAAAGAACAAAGAACAAAGAAAAGTACAGCACAGGAACAGGCCCTTCGGCCCTCCAAGCCCGTGCCGACCATGCTGCCCGTCTAAACTAAAATTGTCTACACTTCCGGGGTCAGTATCCCTCTATTCAAATCCTATTCATGTATTTGTCAAGATGACCCTTAAACGTCACTATCGTCCCTGCTTCCAACACCTCCTCCGGCAGCGAGTTCCAGGCACCCACTACCCTCTGTGTAAAAAAACTTGCCTCGTACATCTCCTCTAAATCTTGCCCCTCGCACCTTAAACCTATGACCCCTAGTAATTGACGCCTCTACCCTGGGGAAAAGCCTCTGACTATCCACTCTGTCTATGCCCCTCATAATTTTGTCGACCTCTATCAGGTCTCCCCTCAACCTCCTTCGTTCCAGTGAGAACAAACCGAGTTTATTCAACCTCTCCTCATAGCTAATGCCCTCCATACCAGGCAACATCCTGGCAAATCTCTTCTGCACCCTCTCTAAAGCCTCCACATCCTTCTGGTAGTGTGGCGACCAGAATTGAACACTATACTCCAAGTGTGGCCTAACTAAGGTTCTATACAGCTGCAACATGACTTGCCAATTCTTATACTCAATGCCCCGGCCAATGAAGGCAAGCATGCCGTATGCCTTCTTGACTACCTTCTCCACCTGTGTTGCCCCTTTCAGTGATCTGTGGACCTGTACTCCTAGATCTCTTTGACTTTCAATACTCGAGGGTTCTACCATTCACTGTATCTTCCCTACCTGAATTAGACCTTCCAAAATGCATCACCTCACATTTGTCCGGATTAAACTCCATCTGCCATCTCGCCGCCCAAGTCTCCAAACAATCTAAAAGTCGTAAAGGTTGAGGTCATGATTGATTCCAACCACTTACTTGGTTACAGATAAATGGTGAATGGGATATTGTTATGATTGCTGGAGACTCCCTGGAGTGTAGATAACTTGAGGGATTGTATTTCGTCCTAGATGAGCACATCCGTTGCATCTTAGGCTACAAATGAGGTAATTGATGGGAGGAACCAGGTCTGTCGGTAGGTTTGCAGACTGCCATCAGATTCGAGTTTGACAAGACAGAAGGATCTTTAACATGAACAGCAGTCTTGCCAAATGCTGCTAGGTTGATGAAGAGTACTGAATCTGCTCTTGAAAGGATCTCGCTCCAAAAGTCTCCACATAGATAAACAAGTAAACCTGTTGTGTTAACTTGATTTATAAGTGGCATTTGAACTGTATTTGGTTGCTTAATTGGAATTAATGTCAGGTGTAGATGGTAAATTCAGGTTTTTCTTTTTATTTAAGTTATTTATTTCACTTTTATAATTGTAAAACCATTTCTGTGATAATGAGGCTAATTCTGTGTTTCGTTAAAGTTCTTTTCAGATAAGAAATCCGTATTGGTCAGAGTCAGCACTCCTGGGGTGAAGTCCCCTATCCTCAAGAGTTCTATCAATTGAAAATTGTTTGGGGTCTGGTCCGGTATCTGAACAAATGTTGGGGGCTGGTCCGGGATTGTTAGAAATGATGGGGGCTGGTCCGGGATTGTAACAAATGTTGGGGGCTGGTCCGGGATTGTAACAAATGTTGGGGGCTGGTCCAGGATTGTGACAAATGTTGGGGACTAGTCGGGGATTCTAATAAATGTTGGAAGCTGGACCAGGATTGTAACAAACGTGGGGTCTGGTCTGGGATTGTAACAAATGTTGGGGTCTGGTCCGGGATTGTAACAAATGTTGGGGTCTGGTCCGGGATTGTAACAAATGTTGGGGTCTGGTCCGGAATTGTAACAAATGTTGGGGTCTGGTCCGGGATTACAACAAATGTTGGGGTCTGGTTCGGGATTGTAACAAATGTTGGGGTCTGGTCCGGGATTGTAACAAATGTTGGGATCTGGTCCGGGATTGTAACAAATGTTGGGGTCTGGTCCGGGATTGTAGTAAATGTTGGGGTCTGGTCCGGGATTGTAAGAAATGTTGGGGTCTGGTCCGGAATTGTAACAAATGTTGGGGTCTGGTCCGGAATTGTAACAAATGTTGGGGTCTGGTCCGGAATTGTAACAAATGTTGGGGTCTAGTCCGGGATTGTAACAAATGTTGGGGTCTGGTCCGGGATTACAACAAATGTTGTGGGCTGGTCCGGGATTGTAACAAATGTTGGGGTCTGGTTCAGGATTGTAACAAATGTTGGGGTCTGGTCCAGGATTGTAACAAATGTTACGGGTCTGGTCCGGGATTGTAACAAATGTTGCGGGTCTGGTCCGGGATCCTAACAAATGTTGGGGACTGGTCCGGGATCCTAACAAATGTTGGGGTCTGGTCCGGGATCCTAACAAATGATGGGGTCTGGTCCGGGATTGTAACAAATGTTGGGGTCTGGTCCAGGATTGTAATAAATGTTGAGGCCTGGTCCGGGATCCTAACAAATGTTGGGGTCTGTTCCGGGATCCTAACAAAAGTTGGGGTCTGGTCCGGGATCCTAACAAATGTTGGGGTCTGGTCCAGGATTGTAATAAATGTTGGGGTCTGGTCCGGGATCCTAACAAATGATGGGGTCTGGTCCGGGATTGTAACAAATGTTGGGGTCTGGTCCAGGATTGTAATAAATGTTGGGGTCTGGTCCGGGATTGTAACAAATGTTGGGGTCTGGTCCCGGATTGTAACAAATGTTGGGGTCTGGTCCGGGATCCTAACAAATGTTGGGGTCTGGTCCGGGATTGTAACAAATGTTGGGGTCTGGTCCGGGATTGTAACAAATGTTGGGGTCTGGTCCAGGATTGTAACAAATGTTGGGGTCTGGTCCGGGATTGTAACAAATGTTGGGGTCTGGTCCGGGATTGCAACAAATGTTGGGGTCTGGTCCGGGATCCTAACAAATGTTGGGGTCTGGTCCGGGATTGTAACAAATGTTGGGGTCTGGTCCGGGATTGTAACAAATGTTGGGGTCTGGTCCGGGATTGTAACAAATGTTGGGGTCTGGTCCGGGATTGTAACAAATGTTGGGGTCTGGTCCGGGATTGTAACAAATGTTGGGGTCTGGTCCGGGATCCTAACAAATGTTGGGGTCTGGTCCGGGATTGTAACAAATGTTGGGGTCTGGTCCGGGATCCTAACAAATGTTGGGGTCTGGTCCGGGATCCTAACAAATGTTGGGGTCTGGTCCGGGATCCTAACAAATGTTGGGGTCTGGTCCGGGATCCTAACAAATGTTGGGGTCTGGTCCGGGATTGTAACAAATGTTGGGGTCTGGTCCGGGATCCTAACAAATGTTGGGGTCTGGTCCGGGATCGTAACAAATGTTGGGGTCTGGTCCGGGATCCTAACAAATGTTGGGGTCTGGTCCGGGATCCTAACAAATGTTGGGGTCTGGTCCGGGATCCTAACAAATGTTGGGGTCTGGTCCGGGATCCTAACAAATGTTGGGGTCTGGTCCGGGATCCTAACAAATGTTGGGGTCTGGTCCGGGATCCTAACAAATGTTGGGGTCTGGTCCGGGATCCTAACAAATGTTGGGGTCTGGTCCGGGATCCTAACAAATGTTGGGGTCTGGTCCGGGATCCTAACAAATGTTGGGGTCTGGTCCGGGATCCTAAAAACTCCCAGCCCAGATGATAAAAGATTTGCTTCAGCTCATCTTGGGGTCTTGTCGCTGCCTTCATTCGTGTGCTGCGGGGTGGAGGTGGAGGGGGTCCTCATTCTGTTGTCCCTCCTGTGTTGCTTTGGTTGTCCGACCGGAGAGGAGTTGGTGAAGAAGTCATTCTGGCATGACCGCGGTGGGACAAGGTTACATCTCTGGGTGGTACAATTCCCCGGTGTGTGTGAAGCACTTTGTGCCGGCCTCATTCACAAGGTGTGGGTGTTTGGACTTTCCGTCAGAGCTGCCCAATTGTCACCACCGCTGGTTAATTATCCCCTATTTATCCGGGAACTCCGACAGGAAGCAGGATGGACGATCATGACACCTCCTCGTGAAGGACCTTGAACAACCTCTTATTCCACAGCAGCAGCAGTTTAGACTTTCCATCCCTTTACCCGTTTGTCCTTGGTCTCGTTTTATTCTTTGCAAGGGTGCTGCTATTTTTCAATCCCCCCCCCCCCCCCCCCGGGCCAAAAGCCCAATGGGTAAATTTAGCAGAGGCAGCCGAGAACGGGACAAGCTGCTGGAAGAGGAAGGAGGAGGATTCTCAGCAGGAGGAACTCCATCGACCCCGGGGTGTTTGGCGAGCCTTTCTCCTACCTTAACCTCAGCGTGCCTCACTCGGGACCTCCTCACTGAAATTTGCCACTGTGTGTAGCCACAACTGCGGCGATAGCGAGGAGAGTACCTGTGAAGGTGCCTGTGGGTGAGACCCTGTGTCTGGCTACCTCCAGGCTGGGGTGGGCCATGTTTGCACCATCTCCCAGTTGACCGTCCATTGATGTGCAAGGAAGTTGAGTGAAGCTGTGCATTTGAAGAGAGAGTCGATTTCTCTTGCCAGATGGAATGAATGCGTAGTTTGTGATGACTGCAGTCTTCCCCATGGTGTACAGTGCCGATGACGGCTGGCATGACGCTCCCTCTGGGTGTTGTACGTCAATCTCTGAGCTGTACCACACATGAATCGAATCCTGCTTCCTTACCACTGTCCCAATCCTGATAGAGATGGATCACCTTTTGAAACAGGAATCCCCATGCTGACACCTGTGCAAGACTTTACTTTTTCAAACCTTTACTGTAACAAACCAACTAAAATCAACACCGTGAACAGGCAAAGGATATTTCAAATGGTAAATTTCAAGTACACGACTGGTTATAAGCCACACAGGTGACACCAGGTGCAACCTCTGTCTTTCCAACTCGGTCTCCATTGTGCAGGCTATCTCCCCCTTCCCATCCAATCGTCCTGGCTCTAGAGTCGCATTCACCAGCAACCATGTTCCCTTTGAAAGCCCCCAGGCTCAGTAACCCCTGATAAGTCGCACATCTACAACCCCTCGCCTTGCTCAGGTCACGACAGTCCTCACAGCACAGAATCCCCAGTGACTCCCTTCTCTGATCCCTCTCTCCGGTCTGCTGAAACAGCAGCGGTCCGATTCACCGTCTGTTGCCCTTGAGCTCTCTGTCCTTTTGACCTGGATAACGCACGCAAAACAGTCGCTGCTCTGTCCCTGGAAGAGACCTGCTTCACCACCAGGATCTGTGTGAAGGCTGCCGGAAAACTGTTCCGCTGGGAGAGAACCCTGCTTTTTATCTCGTTCTCTCGAAGTCTCTATGTTCTGAACTGCGCAAGAAAACAGCAGACTGACCGAAGCCCACTGCAATTAGCTTTCTTCTTAACCTTTCCTTCTTGGCTGTTTTGTCCCCTGGTAATCCCAGGTGACGTCAGGAAATTTCGGTGTCCTCTCTCCGCCATGTTTTGCCAACTCTTGCGTCATGCCCAGGTCAAGACCATGTGACATAGGAGCAGAATTAGGCCACTCGGCCCATCGAGTCTGCTCCGCCATTCAATCATGGCTGATACGTTTCTCATCCCCATTCTCCTGCCTTCTCCCCATAACCCCTGATCCCCTTATTAATCAAGAACCTATCTATCTCTGTCTTAAAGACACTCAGTGATTTGGCCTCCACAGCCTTCTGCGGCAAAGAGTTCCACAGATTCACCACCCTCTGGCTGAAGAAATTCCCTCTCTTCTCTGTTTTAAAGGATCGTCTCTTTAGTCTGAGGCTGTGCCCTCGGGTTCTAGTTTTTCCTACGAGTGGAAACATCCTCTCCACGTCCACTCTATCCAGGCCTCGCAGTATCCTGTAAGTTTCAATAAGATCCCCCTCATCCTTCTAAACTCCAACGAGTACAGACCCAGAGTCCTCGACCGCTCCTCATACGACAAGCTCTTCATTCCAGGGATCATTCTTGTGAACCTCCTCTGGACCCTTTCCGAGGCCAGCACTTCCTTCCTTCGATACGGGGCCCAAAACTGCTCACAGTCTCCAAATGGGGTCTGACCAGAGCCTTGTACAGCCTCAGAAGTACATCCCTGGTCTTGTATTCTAGCCCTCTCGACATGAATGCTAACATTGCATTTGCCTTCCGAACCACCGACAGAACCTGCACGTTAACCTTAAGAGAATCGTGAACAAGGGCTCCCAAGTCCCTTTATGGGTCTGTTTTGCGAAGCATGTTCCCATTTCGAGAATAGTCTGTGGCTAAATTCCTCCTTCCATAACCTCACACTTTTCAAAGTCACTTTGACGAGAACGTGCGGGCCAGGAGGTAGTTTCCCGAGGCTGACTTGAGCTGGCGCAGGATTGCTTGGGCTTGTCCGAGTCTTTCGCGACATTGCGGATCACGCAAAGACACACGACCGCTCAACGATGTGCTGTGCGGCTGGTAGTTAGCGGGCAGTACAGCACCAGGTTTGGAGGCAATGGTGAGGCGTGAGTGAGTTTCACAACCTCTGTGTCTCGATGTGAAGGACGCATTCATCATCCTGTGTAAAAGCATGCGAGATAAATGCAGCGGTATCGGGCTGCGTTTGACAGTGATTCCCAGTTAAAGAGATAACAGATGTTGCTCCTGGGATCATTTCACCATCGCTGCCCTTCTCATTTGTCATCCTCGCTTTCCCTCGTTGCTGCCGTTCTTCTCACCGGCCCTGGAAAACATTCCGGCGGGTGTTGCGGCTTCGTGTCCGGGCGAGGGAGGGAGTGCCGGGTCGCTTTACTCGGGGAATGATGTCAACAGGCTGGAGAGGTCCGGACAGGTGACGGGAAGGCTCGGGTCCCGAATCACTAGAAAGGCACACAAGGGATGGGAAACTCTGGGAGTGCGATGGATGATCCTGGGGCGAGCTGAAGTAGGCGAAACATCCATGTGTCATAAAAATGGCAACGCGCTGGGAGGTGCGTGTTCCCATTTCAAATTGAGACAATTCCGAGCCCACGTTAAATCTTCCGGATTTAATTTCCATTCTCTCGCGATCCTTTCCCCATACTCAGCACAATCACCCTTTTGTGCTTTTGGCAGTGCCCCTCACAGTTCATCACCCATACTGTTGACATCTTTACCCTCTCAAAGCACTCCTACTAAGATTGTGAATACTTCCGTTGCCCCCCCCCACCCTTCCTAACTAATACCATCCTCGTTTACCAACTCCCTCAACCTCATCCCTGTTGGCCATTTCATTCTTCCCACGGATCCAATATTCCTTCCAGGATTAAAATGCCCAAAAGTGGGAGTCAGCTGGTGTCAGCTGTGGCTCAGAGAGAGCATGTTTCTGTCGGAGTTCGACCATGGGTTCAAACCCCACCCTGGAATCTTAGCAAGTCGGCCCGGCTGGCATCAATGGCATATCGAGGAGGTGCCGCGCTGTCAGAGGAACTGTCTTTCACATATGAGGCAATAAAACCAGGGCCCAGTTTCGCTCTTTGCAAATAAAAGGATCCTTTGGCATCTTTCACAGGCAGCGAATGGGTCTTGTGTGACAGCCCAGTAAAGATTCATGCCTCCAGCCAACGCAATCGAGTGGACATTATCTGGGCACTCATGTCATTGCCATTCATTTGCAATGGATACTCCACGTGGGCGGCGCAGTGGTTAGCACTGCTGCCTCACAACGCCAGGGACCCGGGATCAATTCCGGCCTCGGGTGACTGTGCGGAGTCTGCACGTCCTCCCCCGTGCCTGCGTGGGTTTCCTCCGGGTGCTCCGGTTTCCTCCCACAGTCCGAAGATGTGCAGGTTGGGTGGATTGGCCGTGCTAAAATTGCCCCTTCGTGTACAGGGATGTGTGGGTTAGGTTATGGGGAATGGGTGGGCGGGTGCTGGTAGGGTGGGCGGGTTGGGGGGGTGGGGGGAGTGGACACGGGTGGGGCGATCTTTCAGAGGGTCAGTGCAGACTTGATGGGCCGAACGGCCTTCTGTTCCGTCAGGTTTCATTTATAATTAGTTTGTAGAACCTCTTCGAGGCATCAGATTCACACGTTGAATGCCAGGCCTTTCACTCTTAACCATTCCCACCCAATGTCTTGTGCCGATTCCGTGTCGTTGCTTTCATATTCTGAGAACCCTCAGATCCACATCATTCGATTGGAGGAGTAATCGGAAAACTCTTCCCCAGGATCTAACTTACCAGGATAGGAGGGACATCAAGATTTGAAATGAATGAGAATATACATTCATTCAAAAAAAAAATCCCAACATGTTATGCATTAAATATTTCTCTGTTTGCTTTTCACAGTAACTTCATTTGAAGCCTACTTGTGACAATCAGCAATTTTCATTTCATTTTCATGTCAAACCATGTGTCCCTTGATTTGCACCTGCAAAGAGAAGTGATGTATTTTAAAAGCTGTAACATGACCCTGCGCGCTCGGAGAGAATCTCAGTGACTGGACAATTATTGCACAAAGCCTTTAGCCCCAGTGGTGTGATGGATCTTTTTCATGTATTTTTAAAGCTCTAAATGTGTGAAGGAGGTGAGCAGTACAAGCCCGCTGTTCTGTGCTCTGTCCTGAGCTGAGGGAGATTGGGGTGGAATAGATTGCAATTTGTTTGGTTAGATTTGAACCGGACTACAGGCTGTGCGTGCTTGTGGTGAGTGACTGGTGTGACAGACCTGCATTTCTGCGTCATTCAGTTAGATACTGACTGCTCTGTACCTCCGCCTCAGTCATGCTCCTCGCTTATCCCTCCCCCTACACCACATCCATCTCAGTCTTGACTTCTGCAGTTGTCCCATCGACCAGAGGGAGGGGGGAGTTTGAGGTGTTCACAGCTCCCTGCATGAGAAAGGTCTCCTCGATTCCCTCCAAAGTGCTCGAGCTCCAAATTTGAAATGACGACTCCCTATTTTTGATTTCCACTTCGGAGAAAATGTTTCTCTGCATCAGCTCACTTAGGTGCCAGACGCCTCCTCCCTCAGGTACCAGACACCTCCTCCCTCAGGTACCAGAGGCCTCCTCCCTCGGGTACCAGACGCCTCCTCCCTGAGGTACCAGACACCTCCTCCCTCAGGTACCAGACACCTCCTCCCTCAGGTACCAGACATCTCCTCCCTCGGGTAACAGACACCTCCTCCCTCAGGTACCAGGCACCTCCTCCCTCAGGTACCAGACACCTCCTCCCTCAGGTACCAGACACCTCCTCCCTCAGGTACCAGACACCTCCTCCCTCAGGTACCAGACATGTCCTCCCTCAGGTACCAGACATCTCCTCCCTCAGGTACCAGACACCACCTCCCTCAGGTACCAGAGGCCTCCTCCCTCAGGTACCAGACGCCTCCTCCCTCAGGTACCAGACACCTCCTCCCTCAGGTACCAGACACCTCCTCCCTCAGGTACCAGACATGTCCTCCCTCAGGTACCAGACATCTCCTCCCTCAGGTACCAGACACCTCCTCCCTCAGGTACCAGAGGCCTCCTCCCTCAGGTACCAGACGCCTCCTCCCTCAGGTACCAGACACCTCCTCCCTCAGGTACCAGACACCTCCTCCCTCAGGTACCAGACATCCCCTCCCTCAGGTATGAGACACCTCCTCCCTCAGGTACCAGACATCTCCTCCCTCAGGTACCAGACACCTCCTCCCTCAGGTACCAGACACCTCCTCCCTGAGGTACCAGACACCTCCTCCCTCAGGTAACAGACACCTCCTCCCTCAGGTAACAGACACCACCTCCCTCGGGTACCAGAAATCTCCTCCCTCAG
Source organism: Scyliorhinus torazame (assembly GCF_047496885.1). NCBI lineage: Eukaryota > Metazoa > Chordata > Chondrichthyes > Carcharhiniformes > Scyliorhinidae > Scyliorhinus > Scyliorhinus torazame. Next base: position 105,332 of record NW_027308433.1, read on the forward strand.
GTGCCAGACATCTCCTCCCTCAGGTACCGGGCACCTCCTCCCTCAGGTACCAGACATCTCCTCCCTCGGGTAACAGACACCTCCTCCCTCAGGTACCAGACACCACCTCCCTCGGGTACCAGAAATCTCCTCCCTCAGGTACCAGACACCACCTCGCTCAGGTACCAGACACCTCCTCCCTGAGGTACCAGACACCTCCTCCCTCAGGTAACAGACACCTCCTCCCTCAGGTACCAGACACCACCTCCCTCAGGTACCAGACACCACCTCCCTCAGGTACCAGACACCTACTCCCTCAGGTACCAGACACCTCCTCCCTCAGGTACCAGACACCTCCTCCCTCAGGTACCAGACACCTCCTCCCTCAGGTACCAGACACCTCCTCCCGCAGGTACCAGACACCTCCTCCCTCAGGTACCAGACACCTCCTCCCTCAGGTACCAGGCACCTCCTCCCTCAGGTACCAGACACCTCCTCCCTCAGGTACCAGACACCTCCTCCCTCAGGTACCAGACACCTCCTCCCTCAGGTACCAGACACCACCTCCCTCGGGTACCAGACACCTCCTCCCTCAGGTACCAGACACCACCTCCCTCGGGTACCAGACACCTCCTCCCTCCGGTACCAGACACCTCCTCCCTCAGGTACCAGACACCACCTCCCTCAGGTACCAGACACCTCCTCCCTCAGGTACCAGACACCACCTCCCTCAGGTACCAGACACCTCCTCCCTCAGGTACCAGACATCTCCTCCCTCAGGTACCAGACACCACCTCCCTCAGGTACCAGACACCACCTCCCTCAGGTACCAGACACCACCTCCCTCAGGTACCAGACATGTCCTCCCTCAGGTACCAGACACCTCCTCCCTCAGGTACCAGACACCTCCTCCCTCAGGTATGAGACACCTCCTCCCTCAGGTACCAGACACCTCCTCCCTCAGGTACCAGACATCTCCTCCCTCAGGTACCAGACACCTCCTCCCTCAGGTACCAGACACCTCCTCCCTCAGGTACCAGACACCTCCTCCCTCAGGTACCAGACACCTCCTCCCTCAGGTACCAGACATCTCCTCCCTCGGGTACCAGACATCTCCTCCCTCAGGTACCAGACACCACCTCCCTCAGGTACCAGACACCACCTCCCTCAGGTACCAGACATGTCCTCCCTCAGGTACCAGACACCTCCTCCCTCAGGTACCAGACACCTCCTCCCTCAGGTACCAGACACCTCCTCCCTCAGGTACCAGACACCTCCTCCCTCAGGTACCAGACACCTCCTCCCTCAGGTACCAGACACCTCCTCCCTCAGGTACCAGACACCTCCTCCCTCAGGTACCAGACACCACCTCCCTCAGGTACCAGACACCACCTCCCTCAGGTACCAGTCACCTCCTCCCTCAGGTACCAGACACCTCCTCCCTCAGGTATCAGACACCTCCTCCCTCAGGTACCAGACACCTCCTCCCTCAGGTACCAGACACCTCCTCCCTCAGGTACCAGACACCTCCTCCCTCAGGTACCAGACACCTCCTCCCTCAGGTACCAGACACCTCCTCCCTCAGGTACCAGACACCTCCTCCCTCAGGTACCAGACACCTCCTCCCTCAGGTACCAGACACCTCCTCCCTCAGGTACCAGACACCTCCTCCCTCAGGTACCAGACACCACCTCCCTCAGGTACCAGACACCTCCTCCCTCAGGTACCAGACATCTCCTCCCTCAGGTACCAGACACCTCCTCCCTCAGGTACCAGATACCTCCTCCCTCAGGTACCAGACACCACCTCCCTCAGGTACCAGACATGTCCTCCCTCAGGTACCAGACATCTCCTCCCTCAGGTACCAGACACCACCTCCCTCGGGTACCAGACACCACCTCCCTCAGGTACCAGACACCTCCTCCCTCGGGTACCAGACACCTCCTCCCTCGGGTACCAGACACCTCCTCCCTCCGGTACCAGACACCACCTCCCTCAGGTACCAGACACCACCTCCCTCAGGTACCAGGCATCTCCTCCCTGAGGTACCAGACATCTCCTCCCTCAGGTACCAGACACCTCCCTCAGGTACCAGACATCTCCTCCCTCAGGTACCAGACACCTCCTCCCTCAGGTACCAGACACCACCTCCCTCAGGTACCAGACACCTCCTCCCTCAGGTACCAGACATCCCCTCCCTCAGGTACCAGACACCTCCTCCCTCAGGTACCAGACACCACCTCCCTCAGGTACCAGACATCTCCTCCCTCAGGTACCAGACACCTCCTCCCTCAGGTACCAGACACCTCCTCCCTCAGGTTCCAGACACCTCCTCCCTCAGGTACCAGACACCACCTCCCTCAGGTACCAGACACCTCCTCCCTCAGGTACCAGACATCCCCTCCCTCAGGTACCAGACACCTCCTCCCTCAGGTACCAGACATCTCCTCCCTCAGGTACCAGACATCTCCTCCCTCAGGTACCAGACACCTCCTCCCTCAGGTACCAGACACCTCCTCCCTCAGGTACCAGACACCTCCTCCCTCAGGTTCCAGACACCTCCTCCCTCAGGTACCAGACATCCCCTCCCTCAGGTACCAGACACCTCCTCCCTCAGGTACCAGACACCTCCTCCCTCAGGTTCCAGACACCTCCTCCCTCAGGTACCAGACATCCCCTCCCTCAGGTACCAGACACCTCCTCCCTCAGGTACCAGACACCTCCTCCCTCAGGTACCAGACACCTCCTCCCTCAGGTACCAGACACCTCCTCCCTCAGGTACCAGACACCTCCTCCCTCAGGTACCAGACATGTCCTCCCTCAGGTACCAGACATGTCCTCCCTCAGGTACCAGACATCTCCTCCCTCAGGTACCAGACATCTCCTCCCTCAGGTACCAGACACCTCCTCCCTCAGGTACCAGACACCTCCTCCCTCAGGTACCAGACATCTCCTCCCTCAGGTACCAGACATCACCTCCCTCAGGTACCAGACACCTCCTCCCTCAGGTACCAGACACCTCCTCCCTCAGGTACCAGACACCTCCTCCCTCAGGTACCAGACATCTCCTCCCTCAGGTACCAGACACCTCCTCCCTCAGGTACCAGACACCTCCTCCCTCCGGTACCAGACACCTCCCTCAGGTACCAGACATCTCCTCCCTCCGGTACCAGACACCGCCTCCCTCAGGTACCAGACACCTCCTCCCTCAGGTACCAGACACCTCCCTCAGGTACCAGACACCTCCTCCCTCAGGTACCAGACACCTCCCTCAGGTACCAGACACCACCTCTCTCAGGTACCAGACACCACCTCCCTCAGGTACCAGACACCTCCTACCTCAGGTACCAGACATCTCCTCCCTCAGGTACCAGACACCTCCTCCCTCAGGTACCAGACAACTCTTCCCTCAGGTACCAGACACCTCCTCCCTCAGGTACCAGACATCTCCTCCCTCAGGTACCAGACACCTCCTCCCTCAGGTACCAGACATCTCCTCCCTCAGGTACCAGACATCTCCTCCCTCAGGTACCAGACACCTCCTCCCTCGGGTACCAGACACCTCCTCCCTCAGGTACCAGACATCTCCTCCCTCAGGTACCAGACACCTCCTCCCTCAGGTACCAGACACCTCCTCCCTCAGGTACCAGACATCTCCTCCCTCAGGTACCAGACACCTCCTCCCTCCGGTACCAGACACCTCCCTCAGGTACCAGACATCTCCTCCCTCCGGTACCAGACACCGCCTCCCTCAGGTACCAGACACCACCTCCCTCAGGTACCAGACACCTCCCTCAGGTACCAGACACCTCCTCCCTCAGGTACCAGACACCTCCCTCAGGTACCAGACACCACCTCTCTCAGGTACCAGACACCACCTCCCTCAGGTACCAGACACCACCTCTCTCAGGTACCAGACACCACCTCCCTCAGGTACCAGACACCTCCTCCCTCAGGTACCAGACATCTCCTCCCTCAGGTACCAGACACCTCCTCCCTCAGGTACCAGACAACTCCTCCCTCAGGTACCAGACACCTCCTCCCTCAGGTACCAGACATCTCCTCCCTCAGGTACCAGACACCTCCTCCCTCAGGTACCAGACATCTCCTCCCTCAGGTACCAGACATCTCCTCCCTCAGGTACCAGACACCTCCTCCCTCGGGTACCAGACACCTCCTCCCTCAGGTACCAGACATCTCCTCCCTCAGGTACCAGACACCTCCTCCCTCAGGTACCAGACACCACCTCCCTCAGGTACCAGACACCTCCTCCCTCAGGTACCAGACATCCCCTCCCTCAGGTACCAGACACCTCCTCCCTCAGGTACCAGACACCTCCTCCCTTAGGTACCAGACACCTCCTCCCTCAGGTACCAGACACCTCCTCCCTCAGGTACCAGACACCTCCTCCCTCAGGTACCAGACACCACCTCCCTCAGGTACCAGACATCACCTC